>NC_090734.1:90832023-90834523 GCF_036898095.1 Palaemon carinicauda
TAACATGCCCGTCACACATCGCATGGGTACGCGCCATACCGCCGAATAACGGTAATTTTTGTCTCGCACCGAAACTACTTGTAACAGAAAAGTCCACAAGGGTAGACCTACCTTAAGTCCCTTTCATTGCAGTTTTCTTTTGCTCTTACAAGCTGAAACCAAATTATGGGTGTACCATGGAGATATGTTGACAAAATAAGTAGTATTTTTTTTTTTATTTTATTAAGATAATTTACTTCTTCCTCCAATACCTTTGCTAAAACTTTTTTCTTCTAAACCTTTGTTTAATTCTAGAATCCTATCGTAGCTGATGCTGATTCCATGTTGAATTTATTGAAGCTTACTGGTTTTTACAAAGACCAGTAGGAACGGAGGTTTTCTTCACTTTGAATGACTGGTAAATGTTGAAGATCCTAGAATCTTCCAACATTTGATATGCAAAAGTAGTGCTAAAACTAGATCAGTGAACAATGTTCTATAGTTAAGTTGGGATATTATATTATTACCGTTTTACAGTACGCTTACATATTCCAACAAACTTAGTGGTACAGATTCTCTTCTAGTGTCTGATGTTCCATTATTTTTTTTTCTCACGTTCCATCATCTATTTCTTTAGTGGCTTGCCAGCTTTGGGCATGATTAGAGCATCATTGTAGTCAGGGGCCATGGATAGGGCTACTCTCACTTTCCCCTTTTAGTCAAGCCAAATATTTCTTCACGTTTTGAAGGCCTCCAGCTCTTGAATACGGACATGTATCAGTTCTTTCAACCGTGTTTAGTGCACAAAGTCAGCAACATTTACCTTTTTCAGTCTTTGTTAGTACAAATCAAAAAGTTCTGCCATCATAAAATATCAGCGCCCAATTGTACTCAACTTCGTGTTTCTTATGTAGACCACATAAAAAGCTAAGCAAAAGCATGGGCATTACCTCCTGTCTGTACTGTCGATAATCCTCTTCAAATTTCTTGAAATTTAGCCAGGCTCTTTCCCTATAGCACATGGCTGTTAGACAGCATACGTTATACATATGATCCATGAAAGCAGTATCTCTAGCACTAAGTTTGGCCAGAAGTTTCTCATCTAGTAGGTTGATGGCACTTCGTTACTGCTTTCAGTGTGGAGGCAATATCATGGCTAATCCTAAATATTGATTGGTGCTGTTTGTAAAAAAAGAAAGAAAGAAAAAAAGCAGATTCCTTCCTTCTCAGTCTTATAATCTCCTGTATCTTCTTCATCTACCTTATGGCTACTGCGTGTGAGCTTTGTCCATGGTGTATTACACAATGACTTCTTTTCCTTTCTAGTTTTTTCAGTTTTGAGCCTCAGAAAACATGATTCATGATAGGCCGCTATGATTTTTACAAATGCCTGAAAAATCCCATCAACTTCATCGGGCCTTTCAGGAAGCAATGGTACAAGCATTCCATTCAACTCATGAAATTCTCCAATATTTGTAGCAAGGGTAACTTAGCTAACACTGGTACTGTTCTTTCACGTATATTTTCTTGCCAAAAGTATCAAAACTTCCAGTTGGTTGTACTATTTCCATTCATGAAAGACTTTTACATCCAATATAAATATATATATATACACACACACACCACACACACACACACACACACACACACATATATATATATATATATATATATGTGTGTGTGTGTGTGTGTGTGTGTGAGTGTGTGTATGTATATATATATATATATATATGTATATATATATATATATATATGTATATATATATATACATATATATATGAATATAAATGTATATATATATATATATATATATATATAAATATATATATATATATATATATATTGTGTGTGTGTGTGTGTGTGCGTATATATATATATATATAGAGATAGATAGATAGATAGATAGATAGATAGATAGATAGATATTTAGATAGATAGATAAATAAGTATATATATATATATATATATATACATTAAAATACACAGTTTTCCGTGTATTTATGACAAATAAAATAACCCACAATATATGAAAAAATTATATTTATTTAGCTTTCTAAGGGACCATCTCACTTCCTCTTCAGAATACAAATGGTTACAATCTTTTGAAAAAAAAAATATACAGAAAGGTCCGTAGAGTTAAAAAGCCCGTAACAGTCTTAGCGATCATTAACAGCATTTCACGGTGGTTTGTTTACATCTTTTATCAATTCCTTAACAATAGTTACATTGTTTTTACAATATTATTTAAAAATTTATCCAATTTAAAATTACCGATATATATATATCAAAATTGTTAGAATTTTGAATTAAAACAGCTTCAATCAGTTTCTGTCTATGTGTATCAGGCATTGATATCGATTTGTCCATATTTTTAAAATCTATTGGATGATTTTCCCGTGTCATAGGTTTAAAAACAGCACTATTTTCATCTCCTCTTCTAATGGAATCTCTATGTTCTCTTTTTCTTCTTTCAAAATCTACTGACTTCTATGTATACCTTGTCATATGAACCACATGGTA
>NC_090734.1:90839523-90842023 GCF_036898095.1 Palaemon carinicauda
GTTTTGCTTGGTTTCAGCACACAGAAGACCAACTCCACATCAAAGGCATGACTCAACCAACCATCAAAGCAGATTATGTTCTCGCAGCGATAATCGAGGTGACCTTCCCGGAAATCATCGACTGGCTGTGTGAACAAGGAGACACCCCAATAGCGTATGACGCCCTCAAAACATACCTTCTGCAGCAGTACTCGCCGTCGCCAGCTGCCCGTATATCAAAGCTTTTTCAGCGATCCTCAAAAACCGTTGGGGGACCAAAGGGCTTCACTCGCACTTAGGGAAATGACCAGTATCGCTAGGCTACAACCTGCCCCATTCTTAGGGCACAACATCACTCGTGAAGGAGTCCATCACCTCCCTGAGAAGGTAGGAGCCATTCTGAACTTCCGCACACCTATGACTGTCATAGCACTGCAGGAATTTCTGGTCATTATCAACTATTATCAATGTTTTCTGCCAGCCATTGCCGCCTCTCTTGCTCCCCTGTAAGCCTGCTTCAAGGGTAAGCCAAAAGACCTGTTGTGGGTTCCCCTTCAAGAAGCGGCCTTCTGCAACGCAAAGAATACCCTATCAACTACAGCTGGTCTAACTTCTCCTGTCCCACATGCCCATCTCCTTCTCTTCACCGGTGCTAGTGATGTCGATAATGGTGCAGTACTCGAACAGGTTGTCATGGCTCGCCCCCGCCCATTTGTCTTTTTCAGCAGAAAACTGTCCAAGGCAAAAACGGGTTATTCTACCTTGGATCGGAATTGCTGGCGGTGCACTCGGCAGTCTGTCCCTTTCACCATTTCTTATAAAGTGCGCCCTTTGTTATTCGCACAGACCACATGCCTCTGGTGCAAGCCTTCACTCGACAGTCTGACGCCTGGTCCGCCCGCCAACGCCGACATCTCTTTCACATCCCTTTCATTAATAATGTCACACGGAAATATATAGACACTTGACTAATAAGGTCAGAAATATTTCCATAAACACTTGATTAATAATGTTGAAAGTATTTTTCATAAACACTTACTTGATTGATAAGGTCTTAAGGAAATATACAGACACTTTACTAATAAGGTCACACGCATATCCATAAACAATTGGTTAAGAAGACAATAATAATTTTTATATACACACGTGATTGGTGAGGTCACAAGTAATCTATAGACATTTGATCAATAAAGTTACAAGCATTTCCAAAAACATTTGATAAAAGCTGTATAAAGTATTTCCATAGTCACTTGATTAATACGGTCACAAGCATTTCCTTCTAGTATCAACACGTGTTTCCATTCACTTTGTGACTCTTCTTCAGGACTACATTTAATGATGGTATTACACTTTAATATAAAGACAATTGTAGTGAAAATTTTTATAGTAAAATATTAGGAAACTACGAATCTAATACACAACATTTTATGAATGAAAAAGTTTATTTTCTCTATATAGAGATGAAAATTGAAAAATGTAATATATAAATTATTTTAAATTTTTCTGATTAATTTAATAAATAGTTTCTCCAATTATTATGAAAGCTATCTGGGTAACGATATTGTCTATTATGTATACAGTATATATATATATATATATATGTATATATAAATGTATATATATATATATGTATATATATATATATATATATATATTCATATATATATATATATATACATACATATAGGCTACATATATATATATATATATATACACCTACATATATATATATATATATATATCTATATATATATATATATTTATATATATAAATATATATATACATATATATATATATATACATATATATATATATATACATATATATATATATATATATATTTATATATTCATATATATATATATATATATTTATATATTCATATTATATATATATATATATATTTATATATTCATATATATATATATATATATATATTTATATATTCATATATATATATATATATAATAAATATATATATAATATATATACATATATATTAATATATTCATATATATGTATATATATATATATATATATGTTATATTTACCAGGTAAGTTATAACCCTAGTTGGAAAAGCAGGATGTTATAAGCTCAAGGGTTCCAACAGATATATATATATATATATATACATATATATATATATATATATACATATATATATATATATATATATGTATATATATATATAATACATATATATATATATATATGTGTGTGTGTGTATATATATATATATTTATATATATATATATATATATATGTATATATATATATATATATACATATATATATATATATATATATATACATATATATATATATATATATATATTATTACTAGCCAAGCTACAACCCTAGCTGGAAAAGCAAGATACTATTAGCCCAAGGGCTCCAATAAGGGAACATAGCCAGTGAGGAAAGGAAATTAGGAAATAAATAAATGATGGGAACAAATTAACAATAAATCATTCTAAAAACAGTAACAACGTCAAAATAGATAAGTCCTATATCTACTA
>NC_090734.1:90847023-90869523 GCF_036898095.1 Palaemon carinicauda
ACAGTATCCATTCTTGCTAATATTCAAAACCTGAATGCCACTTTTGTTGGATATACACTCACTGATCTCGAAGTTTGCTAAACATTATATTTTGTACACTACCAGATGTTAAGTCATTCGGATGTTCTCAATTGAGAGTTATTGTTGTGGATGAAGTTTTTATTACCATAAGGAGTATGTTGATCATTCTATTAATATGATTTGATTTATTAAAATGTTAAACCAACAACATTTCATTCTCACCTTTCCGTCAGATTCCTTCATCCTCTAACTTTACCTTCACCGTCTAATTTTTTCGCATCCTGCATTTGTTTTTCAAATCCTCCATATCATTACATTGTGTCATTCTCTCTCTCTCTCTCTCTCTCTCTCTCTCTCTCTCTCTCAGAAATCTGTAATTCAAGAAGGTTAGGTTTCTATGGTCCTTAGGTATATCTCTCCTACATCTATAACTCTCTTTTTTGAAAATTTAAGCTAATTCTAGTTTCCTTCAACTTTTCAGGTATCTATCTATCTATCTCTCTCTCTCTCCTCTCTCTCTCTCTCTCTCTCTCTCTCTCTCTCTATATATATATATATATATATATATAAATAAATATATATATATATATATATATTTATATATATATATATATATATATATATATACTGTATATAAAAGTAATCAGTTATCTTAACAGAAAATGGATTTCATTTCAAGTATGGGTGATTATTGAGAAATTTCTGAGCTTAAGATACTTAGATAACTAAATGATCCCACCTTGTAGTCTTCACTGTAAATAGAAAAATAAGTTCTGCTCAAATACAGAAATTCACTTCAAGAAGAACGAAGAAGTTAAAAGTCTTCCATGATAAAGAAAACGAAATAGCCGTCTTTTATTCCGAGGAGGCGAAGAGAGCATCCATTACAGTTGGGTAATTGGATTTTACTGAGTATTCCGCCAATAATGATGTTCTTCAGATCGGGCAAGAGGATCTCTCTCTCTCTCTCTCTCTCTCTCTCTCTCTCTCTCTCCTCACTTCATAGCCAATGATTCGAGAGGAGATGTAAGTTACCTTCTACCAATTAAGTTCGACAGAGGTTGAATCTCACGCTAAGGAGTTGGTAAGTGTGCGAGAGAATGTTTATGTGGAAGGAAATTTTCCACACATATTTAAATACCATTATAATAGTCCTTTGCTCATGATTCTTCATCTATTAATACCCCCATGTGTTTAACTGTTACATATAATTATGAAAATTTTAGAAGTCTATTTATCTTGTTTAAGATATTTTATAACATTCATCTGATATCTTAAAACCCCGAAACGTCAGTCTATCAAATTTAATGTGCACAACGAGCTTAATATAATTTGCTAGATCACCAAAAGAGCGAGCAGAAGACAATAATGAATAATGGATGAGGATTATTTCTCTATCTCCACGAGGCGACCTTTGTTGGAGAATTCTTTTAGCTCTACTTGTATATGACGCACCTTTTTATTCTAAATATAAAAACACTCGCTATATATATATATATGCATGTATATATATATATATATATATATATGTATATATATACATATATATATATATATATATATATGTATGTATAGTTATGTATATATGTTTATACATATATGTATGTATAGTTATGTATATATATGTTTATACATATATATATATACGTATATATGTATATATGTATATATGTATATATATATATATATATGCATATATAGATATGTGTATATACACACAATATATATATATATATATATATACATATATATATATATATATACATATATATATGTGTGTATATATATATATATATATACACACATATATATGTATATATATACACACACACATATATATATATATATATATATGTGTGTATATATATACATATGTATATAGTATATATATACACATATATATATATATATATATATACACATGGTATTTGCTTAAAGGAGCACGCTGTCTATTTACTCCAAAATTATGCAGTCCTGAAGCTCTCCTCTTTTTCTACAGTAATTAGGTTCTTTAAATGGACGAAAGTAAAAAGCAGACAGTTAAGCTGGGCAAGTGAGGTCATAGAAGTTTATGGATGTCTGCGGGCATAAAACGGATTTTGAGCGAAGCAAAAAATCTATTTTTGGGTGAGATGGCCATGTCGTATTGATGGAAGTTCCTATAGGGTAGCTTCCTAGGGTATATTACAATTACGGCGATATTCCCAGAGAATTTACCTTAAGGTACCCAGAATTCTAACTCCTGGAGCGAATATCCCTAATGAAAGAGATATCGCGACATATCAGAGGACGTATTCTTGACACGCCACATGGCAATCTGCACCCCAAACAGAGATAACACATCGAGGGGTCAATTGGCAAGAAAACGAAAACGGGAAAGAAAAAGGGGGAGCCGCTCCTAAGGCTCCCTCTTCTCCAGTTTCGTAAGCATGCCTGGCGCCAATCCTGGCGCCATCTGTATTCCTTGTAGCTATACACGAGGTGCTACAGATACTGTATGTAGGGAGGGGTCCTACAGCCCTTTCATAGAAAGGGAAGGGCGGGTCCATCAGGACGACATGGCCATCTCACCCAAAAATAGATTTTTCGCTTTGCTCAAAATCCGTTTTCTGTGCTCGAGCCATATCGTCCTGATGGAAGTATACCAGAGCATTACTGTATCTGTGGATTTTCAGAACGTGCCGTACTCCCCGGAGGTAATTTTTCCCGGTCGACTAGACCTAGAGACCTAAGATGTAACCATTATACATCTTTTCAACTAATCATAAACCATGTTAGAGCTTCCTGCCCCCTACAGGGAAGAGTCCTACTAGACTCTGAAAAAGTCTCGAAGAGTAGATATACCTATGTATGAATACCAGGCAAGCTAATATAGTGGTCTCACCCTATATTAAGTAAAGCATAGTTTGTAAAGAACCACTGCGTCAATATGAAATATCGACCAGTTCTCCGCACAATACTTGTATCGTACAGAGGTTTATATCCGCATAGGAGGAAGCTGAAAATCCGCCACCATCCCCTTATGGGGTGGAATCCTCCCGCTAAGGGAAAGTATAAACCAATGCAACATAGCTTGCATACAGGAACAATCTATTAGAATTATCCCAGATAAATATACATAGAATGAATGCTCAATTATATCAATAAATTGACACAGGTGAAGGAGACGCAAGGTTCTCAAGAACATGATTATTGACAGACAATAAAAAGACAGGTTAGCAACAATTATATATATACATATATATATATATATATATATATATATAAGAAGAGGATAACCAGAACTTAAAGCATAAGTATGATAGTAAACAGAAACTTGTTTATCTGAAAGAAAAACATTAGTGCCACTTTTAACATACCGAGGTATCAAGGTCAGAAAAGTCTGTATTACTAATCAATTACATTAGCGTTAGAAACGCTCGGCACACATGTCTGCACTTATGCTAGGCTCACCTTTGGAAGTGGAACAGTCAAAGTGGCCACCTAAGTGCCCTCACTCAGTTTGTAGCACAGTATGTAACTACACACTCACCCTGGAATTAATCGTCCCAATTAAAACCACTGTTCCTCGCAGAGTTAAACAGCAGGGTTAACAACGCAACCCACTGCTACCACAGAACTCTTTAGTTGCTCCACTTGCTTCGCATAGTGGCGAAAGAACACTCTGGAAGACTTCCAGCCAGTGTATGAACGAAGATGTTCAAAATCCATAACATTAAGGAAATTTAAGGATGAAGCAACTTTCCTCGGATCGTGACCTGCGGGTGTACTGTCAGGATCCGCTCTGCAAATAAAATATGTGATTTTTCGCCCTGAGTTGATTCAGTGATAAATTTGAGCCTGATGTTTCTCCCCTGAATAGTTGACCACCTTTGAAGTCTGAAGTTCTATGAAGATAGACCTTTAGGCATTCTACTGGACATAGAGATGCATCTTCTTTCAGAGGGCAGATTCTCCAGGGACCCCACCTGTTGGTGGGTAACTCATTCTTGGCGAGAAAAGTAGGCTCCGGAAACAGGTTCAGTTCTCCCCCATCCAGGAACTGAACACGACCTTCCTCTCTCGAGAGGGCTACAATCTCACTAACCCTGGCCCCGGACGCGAGTGCAAATAGGAAAATAACTTTTTGGGTCAAATCCTTTAACGCACCCTCCTCATTGCTCAACAGAGAAGCGAAATGAAGAACTTTGTCTAAAGACCAGGAAATGGGCTTTGGAGGTGCTGAAGGTCTGAGACTAGCGCAGGCTTTCGAAACTTTATTGCCTTCTATTAGATTTGCACATACATTCCTCTAGGAAGTCTATGCTGGCTTTCGAAATCCCGAAACGCTTTCTCACCGCTAGGGAGAGAAAATCATGAGCTGCAGGGTCCGGGTTTTCTGTAATGAAGCGCAGACAGTAGACTTCTGGACTCGCTGGGTCAGAACTGGATTTGGTAGCGGTAGAAACTTCAGCCGTAGTTCCAATGCCAGGGGGAACCACACGCTGTTCGGCCACTTGTGGGCCACTATTGCCGCTACCCCCTTGAAGGATCTCAGTTTGTTGAGGACCCTCAACAGAAGGTTGTGAGGAGGGAACAGATAATTCCTGGACCATCTGTTCCAGTCGAGGGACATCGCGTCCCTAAAGGGTCCTCGTACGGGGACACGTACAGGGGCAACTTCTTGTTGTCTTTCGTCGCAAAGAGGTCTATCTGCAGTTCTGGGACTTGACTCAAGATGAAGGAGAATGATCCTGCGTCTAGAGACCATTCCGACTCTATCGGTGTGAACCTGGATAGAGCGTCCGCTGTCACATTGCGGACTCCTTGAAGGTGAACTGCCGACAGGTACCACTTCTTCTTTTCCGCCAATTGGAAGATGGCCGACATCACCTGGTTGAGAGGTGGTGACCTTGATCCATGTCGAATCAAGCATCTCACAACTACCTCGCTGTCCAGCACCCACTATATGTGGATCGAGTGACGCGGGGAGACTTTCTTTAAGGTAAGGAGCACTGCCATAGCTTCTAGAAAGTTTACGAGAAAGGTCTTGAATAGCTTGGACCAAGTCCCCTGGGATTTTTTCCGATGAGAGTGACCTCCCCATCCCTCCTTCGAGGCGTCTGAGTGAATTGTCACCGACGGGGGAGGTGGCTGAAGAAGAACCGACTTCTTTAGATGTCTGGCTTGGGACCAAGGCCTGAGAAGAGTACGTAGACGAAACGGAACTGGACTTCTCAGATCTCTTCGCGCGTTTGATGCATAACTTCTCCAAACTCCAATTGCATCCTTTAGCTGTGCTCTTAGCACCGGGTCTGTCACCGAAACAAACTGGAGAGAACCCAGTACTCTCTCCTGCTCGCGTCTTGATATCCTTTCGGAATCTAGAAGTCTCTTGACAGACCCCGCTATCTCCTTCCTTTCTTCGCCGGGATGGAGAAATGGTGTGACATTAGGTCCCAGTTGATTCCCAGCCACTGGAACTTTTGAGATGGAGAAAGTCGAGACTTTTTTCTGTTGATCTTGAAGCCTAGAAACTCTAGGAACTGGATCACATAAATGGAAGCTTGCAAGCATTCTGTCTTGGATGCTGCCCACACCAGCCAGTCGTCCAGGTAGGCTACTACCTGAATTACCTTTAGGCGTAATTGCTTGAGAGCTACGCTCGCAAGCTTCGTGAAGATCCTTGGAGCTATATTTAGCCCGAATGGCATGGCTCTGAAGGCGTATAGTCTTCGTTGTAGCTTGAACCCTAGGTAGGGGGAGAGTCGACGGTTGATTGGAACGTGCCAATAGGCGTCTGACAAGTCTATGGAGACGGTATATGCCCTCTTGGGCAGTAAGGTCCTTATGTGTTGCAGTGTTGGCATCTTGAACTTGCAGTTTACTATGAACTTGTTGAGTGGCGACAAGTACAGAATGACTCTGAGTTTTTCCCGAGTCCTTCTTGGGAACACAAAACAGCCTCCCTTGGAATTTGATGGACTTTACCCTTCGGATCACTTTATTCCTCCAACAAATCTTGGATGTACTCCTCCAGAACGGGGGTGGAGTGTTGGAAAAACCGAGGGCACGGGGGTGGAGTGCTGTACCAGCTCCAGCCCAGTCCATTCTTGAGTAGGCTGTGAGCCCAGGGATCGAAGGTCCACCGATCCCGAAAATTCTGAAGTCTCCCTCCTACCGGTATCACCTCACTTGGACTGTTGTCCAGAGGTCTTGCCTCCCTGACCGCGATCACCCCTGAATCCCCTTCCCCTTGAGGGGCGCCTAGACAAGCCTCTGGCTGTTCCTCTAGGCTTTGCTCGAAAGGAAGTTGACTGCCCTTCGAACGTTGGGTTGAATGCCGGGGACTGCGACGACACGGCCTGGGGTACCCACTGGAAAGTGGTCGGGGTTTGTGCCACCATCTGGGGCGCTGAAGGCATCGGCAATTGCTGTTGCTGTTGCTGTTCAACTGGCTTGGCTGGCCGAGACGGTAGCCTAGATCTTTTAGTCTTCCTCTTTAGTTGGGGACCCACATCCGGGGAAGACTTTCTCTTGATAGACAGGCCCCACTTCTGGAGAAGATTTCTATTCTCCGTGGCGGCCTTATCCACAACTTCTTTGACCAATTCGCTAGGGAAAAGGTCTTTGACCCAAATGTTGGAGGAGATTAGTTTCCTTGGCTCGTGCCTCACCGTAGCCGAGGTGAACACGAACTCCCTACAAGCTCTCCTCGCCCTGACGAAGCTGTAAAGATCCTTCGTCACTGTGGCCAGATGAGTCTTGGCCACTACCATGAACATTTCATGGACCTTGGGGTCACTTGCCATCGTCTCAAGAGTGGTCTGAAGAGACATTGAGGCAGCCAGTCTTTCTTTTGTCTTGAGCTCTCTCCGCAAAAGAAAGTCAGACAGCTTAGGGAGGTTCTCACCGAACTGACGTCCAGCAATATCAGCCTCCAACTTCCCGACTGAGAAGGTAAGATGGACGTCCTTCCAGTCCTTGTGGTCCATGGGTAGGGCCAGCGACAAGGGTTTACACTCCTCCAGGGAGGGGCAAGGCTTGCCAGTCTCGACTGCTTTTAAAACAGCCGCAAACCCTTTCTGCAAAAAGGGGAAGGCTCTAGCAGGAGAGGACACAAAGGAAGGGAGCTTCTTACTCAATGCAGCTACCTTTGAGTTTGTGAAGCCCCTCTCTTTCATCGAAGATGAAAGCAAAGCTTGAGCCTTGGCATGGTCCATCACTATGACCTCCTTCGGCTCTGTCTCCTCCTTTGAAGCTGGTTCCTTCCTCAACCGGACATAACAGTCCGGATATTACCCTTTGCTGGGCCAGAATTCCACCTCCTCAAGGGGAACTGAACCCAGTTTATCCGACATGACGATCTTTCCAGTCGTCATCGGCATGTGCTCAGCATATCTCCACGGGTTAGCATCTGAGCACAAGGGAAGGTCTTTCACATTGAGCCTTTTCTGGGGCCCACGTGATGCTGCAAGCTTCTGCATCTGCAGTTCCATTGCAGCCGCCTTCTCCATATTCTCCTTCTGCATTTGTTGGATCATTCCAACAATGGAGGAGAGGGCCTGTCCCAGCTCTACTGGGAGAGCGGACGATGTTGAGGGAATAGGTTCAGGGATCAGAACCGGAGCAGCAGACACCTCGTCGGCTTCTTCCTCTACAATGTCTGGGGCTTGATCTTCATCCTGGCCTCCTGCCAGGAGGTCTTCCTCCAAACGCTCGGACACGTCTGACATCCTGTCGTCCAACTGGATGTCTTGCAAGGCGACCGCCACTTCAGCATCCACCTGGATCTGAACTAGGGGGATCTCCTCTTGAGGCTGGGGAATCACTGCATCAACTGATGCCCTAGGGAAAAGGTAAGCCCTCATCTTCTCACTTGGAAGATAAGGTCCAGAGGTGTTCTTCTGGAAGCCCCTTAACCAGGTGCGAAGCTTCTCCCTATCTATATCCCTTGATTCCGCTGTCCTAAGGGAATCAAAAGCCTCAGTAATCAGGTTAGAGCACACGGTACATACCTGGGGGTCCCAATACCGGAGATCACCCTTGGAGACAGCGCATGCTGCGTGCCTCCTACATAACTCATGTCCGCAGAAGTTCTTACTGTGGACGTTGCAGAAAGCACTTCCGCACTTCGGACGTACCTCCTGCAAAGAGAAGAAATTTCCATGAGTATCAAGTGAACTACGTATAACTGGATATGCACAGTTAGCATAACAAATCAGAAAGGAAAGACACACACTTGTGTTTTCCCCGCACAACCAATTATTGCAGCCTTCCAGATAATAAAATCGTATGGTTAATCTCTTCTAGAATAACCAATGAATAGTTTCCAGAGGAAACAGGTGGAGCTCACACCTATGCAATGATTTTAAAATCCCGGATAATAGACAAGAAAGAACTCACTTTCTTATCTTTAAGGCAACACCAAAGGGCTGTGCAAGACAACACAAAAGTGTTAGAACACACAGTGCTGTACCAAAACTTATACTATAGTTTTCTTCCTACAGTATATGTTATACTGAAGAATACTGGTACAGTATAGAAAGTTATGTGCCGGCCGGCAACGCCGTAACTAGCTTTAAAGTATACTACTTAACAGCTATAAGGCGGCAGAACGCTGGTTCAAATGCATGTGCCGGCCAGCAACAGCCAATGTCGGCTACACAAGGTAGCACCTGGCTGCCGGCCACTGCTCCTAGCGACCGGCAGACAAGGGCTGACATTAGCCGGCTGGCAAAGGTAAACAACCGATGCCAGCCAGCAGCAAAAGAACCAGAGGACTACGACTGCCCGGCTGCCGGCCTATGAGGGTACAGCACTAGAAGAAAACAGAATGGATGCCGGGATAAGAGCGTAAACTACCTCCAAGCCCGGCAATCCGAAAGAGTGCATATAAGGAAGGGGAGAATCTAATTCAGGCTTCCTGACCAATGCCGTCTGGCTCTACAGGCAGGCATGGATGAGGGACCAAGGGAGGTCCGGGCAGCACTCAAAGCAGAAGACCCTTGCCGGCCGGCAAGGGACTGAGTCAATTCCACATCCTAACCTATCCTAGGTCCAGATGTAGAATGACGTACAGTACTGTAATGGCTAGGCCATTACGGAGATAGAGGGGGAAGGGACAAAAGAGGGTCCTACCAACCTTGCTTTAGTGAAGGATCACCCGCAGCCAAGAAAACTCATCTTAGCCTAAGGGAGATCCAAGGAGGGAGGCCAGCAATACTTGCCAGCTCCCAAAGAACCAAAGCAAGGAAGGTGTTGCTACTCCCAGGGAAAGGATCTTATCCTCCCACCGAGAACAGCAACAAGGACTAGTCTGCTAGATCACAAAAGAAGGAATCATCTCGTACAGAAACCTTCGGTAGTGACCTAAGGAGGCTAAGCCTCCTATGTCTGTATCAGCCCAGCGAGGGAGCCTCTACCCCAAGCCAGACAAACACAGACTCAGACTAAAAACTCTGTTGTTCTGTCCCTCTCTGAAACCAGACTTACTGGAACAGGAAGGTACAGTAACACCCCAGTATAGTTTTATCGAAAGTTAATTCAGATAAACCAGTTAGGGATAAGCCCAAGGCTTAAACAGAAGGAAAGGGATTGCATACCTTCTCCGAAGAAAAGAAAGCAACCGGGGAGTATGAGAAAGTATACTAAGGCTCCATAAGCAACTTTGCCTAGGCACCAAGAGAATCGATTACCTAAATCACCGAAACTCACTCGTATACTATCTTGGAAATATTCAACATAATCTTAAATGTATGAAAAACAGCCTAAAGCTTCAATAAAATTTTAATACACTCGGAAAACCAAAATCATGCAGGAAGTACTAGGACCAAACGACTAGGCTACATGGCCTAGCGTAGGCCAGAGTTGGCGAATACTTCGCCAAAATAATACTAAAGCACGAAAGGAAATCCTATGTAACGCTAAATAGCTAAAATTTATTAAAGCAAAACAACCGGGAATGTCGCTCTGGCTAACTAAAACTCATACCTAGCGAGCGACAGCGTTCATGACGCCTCCGGTAGGCAACGGCTCTTGTAACAAAGATTAATACTATTAATCACATAAAAATTTACCAAGAGCCTACATTTATACATAAAAGAAATGGTACTCAACTTATCAGAGGCCGACGAAGTTGGAGAAGCCATGAAAAGCTGAATAAATCCAAGATTTGCGAGAAACACAGGAAAAAACACCGAGTTGTTAAGCTACGCAAAAAGGAATACAGATGGCGCCAGGATTGGCGCCTGGCACACTTACGAAACTGGAGAAGAGGGAGCCTTGGGAGCGGCTCCCCCTTTTTCTTTCCCGTTTTCGTTTTCTTGCCAATTGACCCCTCGATGTGTTATCTCTGTTTGGGGTGCAGATTGCCATGTGGCGTGTCAAGAATACATCCTCTGATATCTCGCGATATCCCTTTCATTAGGGATATTCGCTCCAGGAGTTAGAATTCTGGGTACCTTAAGGTAAATTCTCTGGGAATATCGCCGCAGTTGTAATATACCCTAGGAAGCTACCCTATAGGAACTTCCATCAGGACGACATGGCTTGAGCCCAAAAAGCTGAATTCCTTAAAACCTCTTTTTGGACAACGGGTTTGTATAGTGACGTAAGACGGGCGCACACCGAAATTTTTTTATTAGTGTAATTATGTTGGACAAGGTTGTTTGCCAATTACTTTTTATCATTAGTAGTTATGATTAGATTATACATTACAAAACGTCTGGTCTAATAAGATAGGAATTTTAAAAGAGACACTTTCCATTTCTATTGAGCTGTAATATCATTAATTGGAAGCTAAACGAAAACAATCAGTGAAGCGGTCGTCGCCTAAGTCACTTCCGAGACCTATGGCAGCAGTCTAGCAAAAGGAAAGCACCAAGCAGGTAAGGCATTATTCAGAAAAGTATCACACGATTATTGAATTGTACGTGCTATATTATGTGTATATATATATATATATATATATATACACACACACATATATATATATATATATATATAAACTCTGCTGCTTTCCGTATGTTTAACCACGCTGACATCAAAAGAAGTCTATTTAAAGTTTGATGAGGTCAAGTTCAAATTCAGTATCGAGAAGGTTAGTGTCTGGTGACTCTCTCTCTCTCTCTCTCTCTCTCTCTCTCTCTCTCTCTCGTACGAGGGATAATGCTGCCATTGCTCCTTTCACTGTGTAATGTAGGCATTATCTAAACTTTTTTTTTTTCGTCCCTTATCTGCAACTGTAATTGTTTGTTCGTCAACGTTCTTTATTCTTGCTGTCCACTCTCTCGGGCTTATTCTTAAAACTGGGCTAAATGGCCTTTTCTGTCTCGGTGCTTGGCTTAAAGCCTAAATCCTATAATAAAAATTTTTGTGGGGTCATTCTTGTTATCCATTCTCTCTAGCTTATTCTTCAATTTAAAGCACTGAATGGCCTTTGCGCCCCCAATTCCTGGCTTAAAGCCTAATTCTATATATCATTTCTCTCTCTCTCTCTCTCTCTCTCTCTCTCTCTCTCTCTCTCTCTCTCTCGTGGTAACACAAGGGATTTAATAATATCGGGCTGAACTATCTTATTTTCTTAACACATAGAATAATGTCTTTTTTTTATATACAAAATCAGAATGCACGTAGTTCATAGACCCCGGATCCAAGAGAGAGTGCACATGGTGACGGCGTGCAGATCACCCTGAGATTATTAGCCAACGTGGAGTGATTATTGGCATGAGAAATACTTGAATGAAGAAGACAACCATTGCTAGGGCCATGGGACGCAATGCTAAAACTGTAACCAAATGGATAAATCGATTTGATGGCGAGGGTAGTGTCATTACCCGCCCAAGAAGTGGTCGACCAAAAATTATAACTGCTGAAGACGATCAGCGAATCGTTCAAACTGTGATGGAGAGGCCACACTTATCAGTTGTTGACCTAACTCAAGAACTGGGTTTACCTTGCAATCCCAAGACAACGAGACGCCAAATTAATGAGAACGGTTTTCGGTGTTGTATCCCAGCTAAAAAAAAAAAAAAAAAAAAAAAAAAAAACTTAGTCGGGAAAATAAGGAGGCGCGATTGGAATTTGCAAGAAGATACACCCAGGATGTGTTTGATCAAACATTTTGGAATTCTGTCATCTGGACTGACGAGAAGTCTTTTCAAACAACAGCAACACAAAGTCGGATATGTTGGCGACCTATGAACACATGATTTGCTCAGCAAAACATAAAAGAACTGAAAAGAAGTGGACGCCAAAGTGTTAGTTTCCATGGTTGGATGTGGTCTGGAGGACTAGGAGACTTCACAAGGATAAATGACAACCAGGATTTCTTGCAATATATAGATTATCGAAACAATTGTTCCATCTATTCGTACAACAGAAATTCCTGCCCCAAATCCAATTTATTTTGCTCACGATGATTATTGTCATAGACTGGCCTAGCAAAGGCTGCGACATCAATGTAATCGAAAACGTGTGGGCAATGATGGTCAGGACATAGGATTTACAGGATGAGCGAGCTCAAGAAACAATAATTAATCATACCGTTTCTGAATGGGAAGATTTAAGACGTTTACCCAACTATTGCCAAAGTCTCGTTGAATCGGTCCCAGAAAGACTAAATACAATTATTCATGATAATGGGTGTTGGGGTAAGTATTAATTGCTTGGTCAGTTTGTAAAATTAATTCAGAAATGAATATTTAAAACGAGATAAGCTATTGTAATGGCTATGGTGGGTTTGGTTAGGTAGCTTGTGAATCATCTATAATTTTTGTGCTTATGACTTGTGCCATGTTATTGATTGCAATGTAATATTTTGATTTTGTCTCTTAATAATATTAAAATTGTTCTGTTTCTTCATTATTTATTTTATCTGGTAAAAACTATGATACTAATAATAGCAGTTTTACACAACTTTATATTTATTTTGATACTTGTTCTTTTACTGTTAAACATTCTGGTAATATCTTTCATCACCTTATCAGCTGTTTCATTTATGATTATCATTCCTGTGTTGTATGTTTTTGTTTACCATAAATATTTGTTATTTATAACAATAAGATTTGTTTTTTGCAGTTTCTGTTCTGTCCCTTTTTACTGTTTCCCATTGAGAAATGACATGATTTATTATTACTGCCTGACTTCGCTCATCCTGTATATCTCATGTCCTCGCCATCTGGATGTTTTTGAAATCATTACACGAGTAAGTGGCTTGTGTGGATGGAGCTTTTATCATAAACAAAATGAACTGGATTTGGACCAGGAATTGTTGTAGCACGAATGGATGGAATGATGGCATTGATTATCCGTGTACACTGCCCGGAAATACCATGTTGCCATTCATCCTTCTCAAGTCTATTTGTCCCCCACACAACATCCAGGTATGGAAATTCACAGTACGGCATCCACTTTTTAACCCCCCCCCCCTTTTTTTTTTTGCGGAGCAAACGTATATTTGGAGCCATTGTCTGAAATTACTTTTCATCCGTCCAGATCAGAGAGTTCCAAAAGGTTTGACTTCAACATGAGCAAATCATGAGTAAACTTCCGGCTTATACAGCATTGTTACATAGGTCCAATAAGCATAGTTGAGAGCTGGTTTCCAGTCATAGTAGTATCATCGCTCGACTCATGACCTCCACGGATAGTGGGATAGGTGTTGCATGGAGTCTATAATATCAATATTATGTTATTATATAAGCCCATTATTATAATAACCCAATAAGGAAAGGAAACAATGATATAAATAAGTTACAGGAAAAGTAATGAACAATTGAAATAAAATGTTTTAAGAACAGTAACAACATTAAAATAAACCTTTCATATATAAACTATAAAACTTAAAAAAAAAGAAAAAAAAAACTTGAAGAAAAATAAGAGAGAATAGAGCAGTCATTGACTATCTATTGGCCATGACTGTCTGCCCAATGCTCCTGCCATTCATTAGTGACCTTATAACAAGATTTACTCAAACTATCAAATAACAATATTCATGTCTATCGGTTAAGGATGATAACATCATCTTGACCTAGTAATTTTTTTTATCCTCTATTTACCACATTTATATACTTGAGAGATTGAGTACGCAAATGGGATGTCCTTCCACACGGATGAGAAAGTTCTCAAAGAGCTGCAGCATAGTCACCATATCTGATAATGAGTGCCATGGCGTCATAAGCAAGACATTCGTTAGAAACTCTGACTACACTGTAGCAGACGTTGTATTACCAGTTAGGTTAATATCGCTTTCCTTCGCCATGACGTCAAAATGCTCTTTTTCTATGGTAAATATAATGCTCCAAGAACACATGAGCGTCGGTATAGAGGGGACCTACGGGTCATTCTGTGCTGAAATAAACTAGAGACATACTCTCAGAGACTGATGTCTATTCGTTATCATGTTTGATTAGGATTTATGGTCTTGAACACACCTAAGGGCTTTTTTCACTTGAGGACTCTTCATAGTTTCTTTAAATGTGAACATAATCAGAAACATATAAAAAGGAGAAAATTCAAAATTATCTTCAAGAAATCTAAACTTTTACATTGACCTTCAAATCTGGGATCTTAGGATTACAGGGACTTTTGTAATGGCTTATTTCATATCATATACATTTTTCTTACTTTGACATAGGACTTGAGGTTTTGAAAACCTATGAGGATGACCGGTAAGTGATTCTCCATAACTTCTGTAAAATTGGTCTGGAAAATTTTAAATACGGCAAGACAAGATGAACAACAAGAACAACATCAACCACTTGGATAGCTCATATACCACTCCGCTAGTGAATATGCACCGGTAATAAGAGGGTGATACAAAATTAAGAATTAGAATGGTTTATTAAATTTGGGCTTTAAGCTAAGCACTTGGACAGTAAAGGCCATTCTGCACTTTGAAAGGAAGAATAAGCCCGACAGAGGGAATGGCAAGAGTGAAGAAAACATACAAGCATGGGATCATTAAGGAAAAAAAAATTGTTGCAGCCCGGGGCAGAAGGGATGCTGCAAAGCCACTTAGATAGTGCATACATTACACCGTGTAAGGCGCAATGGCAGCATTATTCTCCGTATGAGGTATAAAGTTATAAATGCTCTGTGGAATAAACCAAATTTTAAAAATCAAATACATTAAAAGTAAGCTCAGATCATGGAATAATTAAAATTCACTCTCAAATAAAAACTATGATGCTAGAGGATGACTAAGGTGATAAGTCTTGAAATAAAAATCACGATGACAAAAGATAACATAAAGTAACTCCTTTATATTTTAAATGATTGAAAAATGGAGTTTCTTTTAGAAGGTTTATAACCCTAGTCACATCAGTATCATTATTGAAAAGGTCACAAATATTTCTATCAATTAAGCAATATCGCCTTTTAAGTGTTCAAGCCTGGTGCAGTGCACCAGTTGTATGCTTAAAAGATAAAGAACTCTCATTCAACCCTTACTGGATTACACCACTTCCTTCTCAAAGATATTTGTACTTTGGTCAACTATGGCCGATCCTCAGCCTACGTAATGCATTCCTCTCAAGAGCTTGACTATGACATGTTTACTTTATTAAAATACTACCCAAAAATACATCATTTGACCTTGCCCGCAAATCCTTCTTTGCCATTAGTATCAATATTACTAGCAATGGGATTTAATTTCTGTGCTCTGCTTGGCACAACCGGGTTCAATTCCCATTAATGGCTATCGTGGGGTTAGATAATTGAATTTCAGGATATCTAAAATTATTTCTTGGGTAGGTGTAAGTAGTGTGGAGTGACCCTCAAAGATCCTAGCATTTGACATAATGGTCTCAATGATACAAAGACTACTGCTAACAATGTGAGCCTTTGCAAATCAAATTAGGCTTTCAATGGAATAGTTTAATGAACAATCCTTTTTTAGAGAGTCAAGCTTTATAACAGAAGACTAGCAGTGCCCATTTAATCCAATTTTGAAAAAGGGAAAAATCATATATCTTAGCATTTTTTTTAATGAGTCTTTGGAAAAAAAAAAAAACATAAGATCCAAAAAGAGGTTTTTTTATGGTATGCTACACAATTCTCCATCCACTGTCATAAATTACGTCTTGTTGCTAATTATTTCTGGATTGATCCACCATCCCATCTAATTCACCTCGACTGCAAGTAGAAAGGCGAGAGAAAAACAACAGGGCAGAAGAGAAGGAAAAGAGGAGGAAAGAACAGAACCTCTGTAATATCTATCTACATGGAAAAAAAAATAAACAGCTCAATAACATACTCATAAAAGTTAACAATTACTACAGCAGAATTAGGTATTTGAATATTAGACTAGTCTCGCGCTCCCAGACACCTGTCATCCAGAAAGGGGTGATATGGAAATCTCTTTCAAACACCCGGACATCCATCAATTTATAGGAGTGACTGTACCACCTGCGTGTCACACGAGTGTACATAATAAAGACATTTCTCTTTTTTGTATATAGTACCCTTTGTATCTTCACTCCCCCCTCGCACTGACAGCAACTTGTTTTAGCGTGTCTACATATTTCATTGTTAATTGTTAACAGAACCGGTTGCCGGGTTGACAAGAAATAACATGTCTATATTTTGTGACCTTCTTACCGGGACCTTGTGTGTATATATAATTGATATGTCGTAATAAAGTTACTCAGTTGCTTTTATCTCGCTTTTGAGTCACAACGTACTCTAGGCTCGTCACATTGGTGACCCTAGAAGTCGACTCAATCCTCCCACCTTCCCCAACCTCACTGTTACTATGGCTGCCCCATTGAAACTTTCGTCGTTCGCCAGTGGAGAGGCGTTTGTTTGGTTTCAGCACGCAGAGGTCCAGTTATGCATCAAGGGTGTGACTTGCTTAACCGTCAAAGCAGATTATGTTCTCGCGGCGATACACGAGGACACCTTCCCAGAAATCTCCAACTGGCTTTATGAACAAGGAGACACCACACTAGCATATGAGGCCCTCAAAACATACCTTCTGCAGCAGTACTGGCCGTCGCCAGCTGCCCATATAGCAAAGTTTTTCAGCTCTCTCAACAACCATTTGGGGACCAAAAGGCTTTGCTTGCCCTCAGGGAAATGACCAGTATTACTTGCCTGCAACCTGCCTCAGACAGCTCTCCTTGTGAGGTGAACCTACTTCGTGCCCTTTGCGTACGCCTTTTTACCCGAACCCATAAACGCTGCCATACCCGATGTTGATAGTTTACCCCTAAATGAGTTGATGACCGAAACCGACGCCCTTTTGGACAGCCACTTCAAGACCTTCAAAAACTCAATCAATGCCTCCAATCCTGACGAAGGGGACACCTATTCAACGTCAACCGAAGCTGAAGTGAATGCCGTAGGACACACGCGCCTACCCCGTGACATGCTGGAGCGGTGTCAAAGCCACCCATCACCCACCACTAGCTCTCGCCCCAACAAACAACTTCTAGTGCCACTTGCTGCCGCCCATCGGCCGCAGCTTTGCTACTACCACTCCAGATTCGGGTCTGCCGCGAAGAAATGGGCCAAGGATTGTCAGTGGCCAAAAAACGTGTAAGTAAGCCATCGGTCGTGTTGGTGGCCTCCCGTGTTTCTAATCTTTTCTTTTTACATAATGCAACAACGGCCGTGCAATCTTTGGTACACATTGGTGTTTGTCGATCTCTTTTGCCAAAGGAACTCTTCAGGACACGGGGTAGTCTGTCTAGGTCTGCCGACGTCTTCCTGGTAGCTGCCAACGGATCTGCAATACCCACCTACAGTTACGAGAACCTTACATTATCATTTGGAAATAGTAAATTTAATTGGAAGTTTCTCGTTGCTGACATCACGTTGTTAATCTTTGGTGAGGATTTCCTCTCTCTTTTCCACCTTCTGGTCGATGTCGCCCACCGACAATTGGTCAACGCAGACTCGTACTTGTCGACACCTCTTCAACCCGACCCCTCCAACCTCGCTTTCTATATCACCGCACCCATGGATGCCTGCCCCTACCCCTCACATTGTACCCGGAAGTTTTCCATCCAGAACTTTGCCAAACGCCCACGGCTCCTGCCAAACACAGTATTTATCACCATATCAAGAAGACCCAACCCCAGTGTTTGCCAAATTCAAACGTCTGGCACCGGATCGATTGGCAGCCGCCAAACAGACGTTCACCGTAATGGAAGAAATGGGCCTTTGTCAAAAGGCCTTCATCCAATGGTCGTCACCCTTACACATCGACCTGAAGAAATACGGCTCTCTCCGTCCGTGTGGGGATTACAGGCGCCTGAACATGCAAATAAAACCGGATCACTACCCCCTCTCAAAAATCGCCGATGTGACCTCCTACCTGCACAAAGCAAAGGTTTTCTCCATGCTCGACCTCCTGAAGAGGTATTACGAGGTGCCTATGACCCAGAAGACATACGCAAGACTGCCACCATTACTCCCTTTGGTACACACACCTTCAATTACTCCTGTTTTGGCCTTTGTAATATTGGGACCACTTTTGAACATCTCATGGATGGCATCTTGAGGGACCTCCTCTTCTGTGTATGTTACGTGGACGACATACTTGTGTTCTATTCCTCAAAAGAGGAACACTTCCGTCACCTGCGCATCTTGCTCGACTGCCTGCAACAAAACGGCCTTGTTGTCTTGTACGACAAGTGTACCTTTGGCGCCAAAGAAGTGTCGTTTTTAAGGCACCGAATCATTCCTGAAGGAGTCCATCCCCTCCCTGAGAAGGTAGCAGCTATTCAGAACTTTCCCACGCCATTGACCGTCAAAGCACTGCAGGAATTCTCGGGCATGATCAACTATCATCACCGTTTTCTGCCAGCCATTGCCACCACTCTTGCTCTCCTCTGCGCCTCCCTCAAGGGCAAGCCAAAAGTCTTGTAGTGGGGTCACCTTCAAGCAACGGCCTTCCGCAGTGCAAAGAATGCCCTATCAACCTCTGCTACTCTCAATTTTCCCGTCCGACATGCCACTCTCCTTCTCTCCACCAATGCCAGGGACGTCGCTATTGGTGCAGTACTCGAACAAGTGGTCAACGGCTTCCCCCCGCCATTTGGCTCTCTTCAGCAGAAACTGTCCAAGGCAGAATCGGGTTATTCTACCCTCAATCGCGAATTGTTGGCGGTGCACTTGGCTGTCCGTCACTTTCACCATTTCTTAGAAGGTACGCCCTTGGTCATTCACACAGACCACATCCCTCTGGTGCACGTCTTCACTCGACAGTCTGATGCCTGGTCCGCCCGATAACGCCGACATCTTTCTGCCGTGGCTGAATATAATTGCACCCTTCAACACGTCTCTGAGAAAATTAATCTCATTGCCGATGCCCTGTCAAAAATACGTTGGCTGCCGTTCAACTGGGATTGGATTACAATGCCTTGGCTGAAGCTCGATGACAGGATCCAAAGTATTAAGCATGTAGAACATTCTGCACATCCGTCCATTGGGAAGACGTCCCCCTCGACGACTCCAGCACCACCCTCCTCTGTGACGTCAGTTTTGGTAGACCGCGACCGTGTATTCCTGCTCCCATGTGCCACAGGTGTTTGATTTCATTCAGGGCCTTTCATATCCCTTGCACTGTTCTACTGCACAGCTGGTGAAGACAAAGTTCATTTGGCACGGTATTACTAGGGATGCTAATGATTGGGTCAGCGCCTGTACTTCTTGCCAAACTTCCAAAGTGCATCGACACACGGATTCAGGAGTGAGCACCTTTCCTCAAGCTCAGCGTCATTTCGCCCATATTCTCGTCAACATTGTAGGCCCTCTAACCACATCACAAGGACATTGTTACCTGTTTACCGTCATCAACTGCTCCACTCGTTGGCCTGAAACCATTCCCATGAAACTCCAACGTCAGCCTCATGTACAGCTGCCTTACTCTCAGGAAGGATAGCAAGATATGGCATCCCTGAGCATATTACTTCTGATAGGGGTACCACTTTCACCTCTCAATTGTGTACATCATTAGCGAATCGCCTGGGCATCACCCTACATCAGACAACTGCCTACAACCCCGCTGCCAATGGAATGGTGTAAAGTTTTCATCGCACCCTCAAAGCAGCTTTGATGTCCCGCTGCAAGGACTCCAACTGGCTTAGCTTATTCAGCTTCCCTGGGTCCTCCTGGGACTAAAGAACACTCCTAAAGACGTCCTGGATGTCTCGGCAGCTGAAACAGTGTATGGCAACCTGTTGGTCATCCCTGCAGAATTTTTTCCTTCTGCAACCTCCTCCGACGATTTCCAGTGCAAACGTCACGTCGTGGGAAAATTTACTCCATGCTGCTAGACATACACACCCCCAGCAAAGCATCACATACCGACAGACTTGCATACTGCGACGCATGTCTTCATACACAGCAATACTAGCAAGCCACCGATAATGCCCCCTTACACGGGCCCTTTCCTTGTGATCTGACACAATTAGGATGCATTCCTACTAAACATTCAGGGCAAAGAAGACTGGGTCTCCATTGATCGTCTAAAACCTGCTTATATCCTGCCAGATTACTCTCCTACAGTTAACCTCTCTAGAGCACGACACCCTATTCAACATGTAGAGTATGTCATTTTTGGGGGGTGGGGACCCATGTACCACTCGTATGTCACACGAGCGCATATAGTAATGACATTTCTCTTTTTTGTATATAGTATCCTTTGTATCTTCGCTCTCCCATTGCACTGAGAGCAACTTGTTTTAGCGTGTCTGCATAATCCATTGTTATCTGTTAACAGAACCAGTTGCTGGTTTGACAAGAAATGGCATGTCTGTATTTTGTGACCTTCTATCCGGGACCTTGTGTGTATCTATACTCAATGTGTCATAATAAAGTTACTCAGTTGCTTTCATCTCGCTTTTGAGTCACAACCTACTCTTGGCTCGTCACGGAGCGGTTGGTGGAGGTGGTTCTAAATGACCTGGAACTGACTTGTCAACATAGTCAATTAAAGAGAAGTTCGTGATGTCAGCGTACATTTGATATATATTGAAGATATATAGTAAATTAAAATTGGAGAGAGAGAGAGAGAGAGAGAGAGAGAGAGAGAGAGAGAAATATTGGTGTGTCTCAGTAGTCAGTTAATTCCCTTCACTACCACCCCCCTACTTCGATAATACAACCTTCCCCCCACAACTACTACTCGATATCCTAATCAGCTGACATGCATTCCCTTCGGAACTTTGATGGTCTCGACAACCATCCACAAATGAGGTATTCTCAGGAATTCTACTGTAAGAAGTTTCAGGATAGTCGGGGATAATCTGCATTCTAAAGAATATGATCCCGAATTCATTAACAAATTTGGATAGGAGTGGTGAGAAAAATTTTAATCAAATTTGTTCTTTTCTTTAACACATATTTGTATATGGTCGAAATATAAAACTCCTGAATGAATCACCATGTTAATAGTTTATTGTGATATATATATATATATATATATACTGTATATATATATATATATATATATGTAAATATACTGTATATATATATATATATATATATATATGTATATATATATATATATATATATCCAGCATTTCACTTGTTTATAGATAGATCTATTAGAACTCTGATTTTATTAGTATTTGTTTATTTGTAGCTGTTATAAAAAAATTTTTCCGTACTCTCAAATCCTTATTCTTGGTCCTGATCGACACTGGCTCTTATTCGTATTGAAGAAATATTATCTTCTGCAGGCTAGATTCTGACTTACCACTGGATGCATTTTTATAAAATCCAAACTTATGCTTAATTCGGAAAGGGACAATCTCACAGCTGACTATTCCTGGAAAAGATATGACATATATATTAATCTTATTTTCCGTTGCTATCTTCGGCATCCCTTTCTCATAGAATAAATGATATCATAGTTTCTTATATATTTGTTTTAATTAAATCCGTTAAGCTGATTTGGTAAACATCCTTGTAAACTTCAACGAAATAAAATAAAATAAGGTTTTTCTTCAAATATCCATCACTTCTTGGTCAGAAGGGAAATCAAATAAAATTGTCAACTTTATGTTGTGGATTAAGAAACTTGAGCTTAATTAAGTTTTAAACTTTAAACTTTAAAGTTTAAAACATGAACAAATAGGAAAACCTCGCTGTTTTTACCAGAAGATCTTCGCTTTGTAATTTGGTTATCAATTGAAAGTAGCGAAAATTATGTCAACTCCTTTTAGGGGTTACAGAGGATAAGTGGCAACTGATAATATTAACTATTATTAGCATTAATGGTGGTATTACTCCTTCTAGAAATAACAGCAACAGTAATGTTACTACTTCTAGGATGATCAGTAGTAATATTTCTTCTTTTGGGAATGAACACTAATATTAGTATTATTACTTTTTGAAATGCCAGGAATAATAATAATACTATTTCTAGAAGAAGCACTAACTGTATTATTATTATTGTTGGAAGAAAATTAAAGATTTAAATAGAGCTAGCAAAAATGTAGGACTGAAAATGAGGCCAGTAAAACTATGATAATTTTCAATGAAATG
>NC_090734.1:90879523-90894523 GCF_036898095.1 Palaemon carinicauda
CTTCTGGGGTACATTGCGCGTGAGAGTTTGTGAACGTAAAATAGCCGCAGACCTTAAGTTGAAAACAAATAACACAGGCCACCTCATGCATATATATATATATATATATATATATATATGTACATATGAATATATATCACAAGCACACGTGATTTCAATCAATGTAAATATCACCCACGAATGGCATTTAATACCGAATTCTATCTTGGGAATATATATCCACTTGGAATTCATTTTATGGTAACAGCTTCTGGCCGGGTGGAGATTCGAACCCCCACCTGTTCGGCTGGAAACCATGCCTGCAGGGACCATACCGACTGAGCTATCAAGAGAGATAAAAGTTTATGACAAGTTCTCGTACATATTCCTGTCGAATTCAGGAATCTGTTCATACACTTGAAATAAACCCATCTCCACCATGATAGCTGAATCGTAAGTTTGCAACACGTGGTTATTATAAATGAATATATATCACAAGCACACGTGATTTCAATCAATGTAAATATCACCCACGAATGGCATTTAATACCGAATTCTATCTTGGGAATATATATATATATATATATATATATATATATATATATATGTATATATATATATATATATATATATATATATAATATATATATATATATATATATATATATACAAAGTGGGGCCTATACATACGATTGCCTTTACATACGATTGTTCCAACATCCAAAGTAAAATTTGATAAAAATTTCGTTTCGACACCCGAAGTCATGCTCCAGCATCCAACATAACCATACACACAGAATTTTCTTGAAGCGTCGGTCGTAGTTTCTTGTTTACCCTGGTACACAGCAGCACATCATAAGGATGCCATTGAGCGTCAAGTCGGTCAGTTTTCTGTTCTCGTGTGCATCGTGTGGTTGTCCTCTGTTCGGTCCGTTTTTAACAGTGCTTATTAACTCCCTTTTCTGGCATTTCATCTTATATTTTACATATAATCATGGGTCCTAAGAACCAGAGTTTTGGTACATGAATTAGTAGTGGTGAGAAATGGAAGAAGGCAATGTTTCCATTAGAATTGAAGCAAGAAATTATAGAAAAACATGAGCGCTGTGTGTGTCTGAGTGATCTGGCTAAACAATATGGCCAGAATATGTCAACGATCTTGATGGTTATTGAGCAGTAGGCAGCCATTAAAGCAGTCAAACCATCGAAGGGGATCACCATTATTTCAAAACGTTGAAGCCCTACCCTGTAAGAGATGGAATGCCTTTTGTTGAAATGGATAAAGGACAAAGAGATTGTTGGCGATACGATCACTGGAAACGATCATTTGTGAGAAGGCCAGCGCTATCTATTGTGACTTGAAGGTGGCAGGCTCTGGGGGTGACGGTGTGGAGAGTTCAACCGATCCTACAACGGAGGAATTCAAGGTGACTCGTGGTCTGTTCGAGAAATGCAGGAGATGGACCGGGATTCATTCAGTTGTTCGGCTCGGAGAGGCTTCGAGTTAACACCAATGCTGCTAACGATTTTGTTAAGAAAAGATCTTGGAGGATGAAGGCTACTTAGAGCAGCAAGTTTTCAATTGTGATGAAACCGGTCTGTTTTGGAAAAAGATGCCTAGTCGAAGATACATCACCGCCGAAGAGAAGAAATTTGCCTGGACATAAGCCTCTGAAGGACGTGTTGACTCTTTCCATATGTGCCAACGCCTGCTGGGACTGCAAAATAAAGCCGTAATTGGTTTATCATTCCGAAACCCCTAGGGCATTTAACGTACATAGAGTCAATAAAGAGATGCTGTATGTTTTCTGGCGTGCTAATTCTAAGGCTTGGGTTACTAGGCATTTCTTTGTTAAATGGGTAAACCAAGTTTTTGGCCCTGCTCTCAAAAAGTACCTTCAGGAGATGAATTTGCCTTTAACCCTGGATAGGTACGCTCCTCGGACACCCCTAAAGGTATACTCGGTCGCGTGCGACCCGGACTCCGAAAAAAATTCAGGAAAAATTTAGTTATGCATCAATCTGCATTGTTTGACTTGCTAAAAATACTTCAAAGAATGCTAAAAACTACTGAAAATATAAATGATACCCATCTACAAAATAACTATTTATTGGAAATATATTAAAAATTTAAGTATACAAAAAAAAGACTTGACGTAAATATTCACAAAAAATAAAAATATACATATACACATAAATCCCTTTAGGGACACCTTCTTAGATGGCAAAGCAACAGCGTGTAATTGCTGAAAATGAGTTGGACCCATAGAAGTCAAGATCTGAAATGAGAAAAAAAGGGTAACTTTTTTTGGCCAAAACAATTTGTCCAAATTTCATGAATTTTTTTTGGGTACCCAAATGAAATATGAAGAGGCTAATTTTTTATAGAATAAACTCATATTATCCTAGAACAGAAATACATAATAAAATGTGCACTAAGATGTAATTTACTGTTATATCAGGGGCGAAATCTAAAGGTCATTTTTGACGGCCTAGTTTCACAATGTAAATTTCTTATGAAAATCATTGTATCTCCTATAAAATATGATATTTATGCATTAAAATATACCAAAATATCACAAATTCTATACAGAACAAGAATATATAGAGATAGGCCAACTTACCTTTCGGGTATGTCAACAAAATGGCCGCAGACCGCAACAACTCTTACAGCCCAATCAACCACTTAAAATGAAGAATGGGGTTGCAAGCTCCATATTATCATCAACATCTCTTTTTAACTCCATTAGAAGTGTGTTGGTGACATCCATGCCGAGGGAAAACTGCCTGCTGGCCATTATTGAAGATAAATTCAAAATAAATAGAAAAAAATCAAATTTGCAAAAAATAAACAAAATTTAGAAATTAGCATTTCAGGGAAAATGGACCTCATGGCAATATATGGCATCTAAGCCAAAACCAATGTCATGCAAGTGGTAGACACACCATCCACCCACACTTTCCAACTATAAAGAACCAAACAAGTATCAACACTATTCGACAATTTATAATTATGTAATAACTTTGCTGTTTGATCACTTATCCCTATAAAGGTATGTCAGGGTCGAGGTCGACCCCTGGGGGTGGGGGGGGGGGGGTAAAAAACGGGGAAGGAGGGAAGTTAGACGAAAATCAGTCCTGAAGCAGACAATGGCATATAGACTAATCATCCCTTGCAGGTCGATCACTTCCATATTCGAGACAGCTGATGATTTATGGGGAAAAAACAGGTTTTGAAAATGCTGTAGGGGTCGTGTACGACCCATCATACCTTTCCAGGGATATAGTGCTTGATTTGCTTTGATAATGCTCATGTTCACCCCCTAGGACTCAAAGAGGATATCATCGACCAGTTCAAGTTCTTCAGAGTGCTGTATCTTCCACTGAACACCACCCCTATCCTCCAGCCCATGGAACAGCAAGTCATCTCGAATTTTAAGAAGCTCTACACCAAGCACTTATTTAAGTAGTGCTTTAATGTCATGCAAAGCACCAACTTGACTTTGCGTAAATTTTGGTATAGCCATTTCAATATCGTGCACTGCTTGAAGATCATAGATCAGGCTTGGGAGGGAGTAACTCAACGGACACTGAATTCACCTTGGAAGAAGCTTTGGCCTGATGCTGTTTCTCCCAGAACTTTTGAAGGTTTTGGCCATGAGACTGAACCTATACTTGCCGTAGAGGAAGACGTAGAAAAATTTGTATCCCTTGGCAAGTCCATGGATCTGAAGGTCAATAAAGATGACATCACCAAACTCGTTGAGGAGCATCATGAAGAGCTCACCATCGAGGAACTTAAGGAGCTGCATGCAATGCAGAATAATGTTCCAAGTGCAGTTGAGTGAGTTGGAGGATATGAAGGAGTTAGAGCATATCTTAAGTTCAGCTGAAATAAAAGAAATGTTAGCACATCAACACGTGGTTGATTTAATTGGTAAGTATCAACCAGAGAAACTTCAGGTTTGCTGTGTAGTCTCGCAATTCAATGATGTCTGCTTAACCCATTTCAGAAAAATTCTGAAAAGCCGTACTAATCAACTTTCTCTCAATAGTTTCTTTAAAAAAACTATGAAGCGGTCTAGTGATCGTGATGAAGAGGAAATAAGTGAAGTAAAGAAAATTAACATTGAATTGAGTGAAAGTGATGAAAATTAAAAATAAGAAATGAAAAAAAAATAGAAAAATATATAAAATGTCAAAATAAAAAGGAGTTACGGTACGTTGTCGCAGTTACCATCTCTACCTCCTCGCCGGCCGTCCGTCTCCTGCGTAACAAAGCCTAAACCTGCGTTGGCCTATCTCTAGGGTAAAGTGACAATAAAAAAAACTTTTTCATTTATTATTTCATTATGATTAATCTTTATTACATTTCCTTATATAATGCAATTTTATTATTGTTATGTGTAATTATGTTTAGTAGTTTATTAAGGAGTTATCATTGATTAGTAGGCTGTAGAACGAATTATAAAATTAAAGTGTATTCTTATAGGAATATTCGCTCCAACATACAAAGCAGGTCCCGGAACGAATTAAGATCGTATGTAGAGGTTCCACTGTATATACATAAATATATATATATATATATATATATATATATATATATATATATATATATATATATATATATATATATATATATATATATATATATATATATACGTGTGTGCATGTAGTGTTTGGGTGTGTCTGTGCATGTGTGTAGTTCTCATTTTAAAATGGTAGTGCTAAAGTGATACATCACCCTGTTTCCTGACATTTGTATTGACTAATGGATGGCAACCATTGAGCAATCCCCGAATGATACAACTGAGATGGGTGCTGTAGGCCTATAACTCATTTGTGGTAGGCTCCTCCATTTTCCCTGTTGCACCTTCTTTCTGGAGCTTATATTTGATAATGATTATTCGTAGCTTCCACAGCAAGTTAGGTTTTATAATATTAGTTAGAGTTCATAAAAAACAAATCTTTCTTGCAATATATGGCAACTCAGCGAAGTTGAGGTAATGTAGTCTATACATGGTATGTAAATAAGAAAAACAGATTGGCATTATGAAATAAGAAGGATGGCAGGTGTAGTGAAGGTCCCATGACTGAGAAGGTGCGGGCACGTGTTAATGAGAGATGGTGGGGAGGGAGTGAAGAGGGCTACGGAGGAGCCTGTATTGTAGACACAACTGTGGGGGGAGAAGAAGAAGAATAGTTCGAGGTCATTTGATTGATGTATGAGGACAATATAAGAAATTTTTTGGGCTCAAGCAATGACGTCCTGATGGAAGGTTCCTTCAGTAGCTTCCTGAGGGTATATATGACTAAATTAGATATTCCCAGAGAATTAAACTAAAGGTTTCACAGAATTCTAACTTCTGGCGCAAGTCCCCATAAGGTTTCCCTTTAGGATATCGTATATCAACAGGGGACGTATACTTGACACGCCACATGGCTATCTGCACCCCACATAGCGTTTACGCTTCGAGAGGGGGGGGGGGGGCAGTTATAGGAGGAGCTGTTACAAAGTTATCCTCCTGCGTTACTGTTATGGTACCTCAAGACGTAAACAAAAGGCAGCCATAGCTGTCCGCCATCTTGACTGATGTCACGTCCGGACGCTTCATTCCTTTTATAGTAGCGCTCTGAGTACAGTGTTTTTTCCCAGTGTTTGCCATTTCTTGCATCATGTCGCAATCTTCAGCCTCGTGTTTCTCTGTAAAGTTGAGTACCATGATCTTGCATTGTTTGATTAAGCTCTGGCTGTAAAGTAATAATTTTTTATCCTCAAATCTTTTGTTTTGTGGCGGAGCTGTGCCTTGACCGGAGGCGTCATGTCGCGACGCTGCTGTCTGCCTCGCATGATTTATTTAGTTAGCCAAGTACAGTATTCCCGGTCTAATAACTAATTAAAATATCATTAGTTATTTAGTCTTCACTGCTAGGAATTAGTTATATTATGCCGACAGTATTCTTCGGCAAACTTAGCCGAATCCTTGCTAGACCGCTAGCCTACCTATAGGCTCCATGCCTAGTGTTCATGATTACTTCCTGCATGATATGATAAGTGTTCCTAGTGTTAGATTACAAAATGAAGATTTAGGCATTTATTCATACAAGATTCAGTGATTGCATATATGTTTTTTCGCCTTCTAGGAAGCATACAAGGGGTTTCGATGATCCTATCCTCGACTCTCTTGTCCCTAACCTATCGTTAGGGCTCTTGTATGCTTCCTTACCTCCCTAGTTACCTTACTAAGGTAATTTCCTCCCTCTGCGGTAGACAGAGGCGTAACAATAGGGTGGCAGAGGTGGCAAACTGCCACGGGCCCAGGGCCTATAATGATTAAAGGGGCCCATAGACGTAGAGTCACAGAAAGGGAGCCAAGGGACCCAAGGGATATGGGCCCATGGCCGTAAAAAGAAGAAAAAAAATGTGCTTACTGTTATATTTTAGTGATTTAGAAAAAAGAAAAAAAAATTCAAATTCTTCAATATAATACTGGTAGATGATTATTAACAGAAACTGAGAAGACCTTCCTTATTGTTAATGTATATGATGGCCTTTATGGGTTATGGGTTAGGTCATAGTGAGTATTACTGTTCGTACACTACAGGTCCGTATGAGATCTTGGCTTGAACGCGTTATGTTCCTGTCTAAGTCCTGGCCTCCGTGTACACCAGTTACCAGAGCTTGTCAGTTGTCACCGCCTGTGACCGCCAATATCTTTTGATCATTTAAAGGAAAAAAAATGAGAGAAGTTTTTCGCGTTTCGTGATTGTTTTACATTGTATTCGTTTATAAGTGGACTACAACTGATAGTTATCTTACACCTTATGAAAGATTATGTTGATTACGAATTGTGAACTTAATTTTAATATTTGACTCACAATAAAAATAAAGAACAATGCATTGAAGAAAGATCTTTACACAGTGATATCAATCAACATTTTTTTATAGCGCCTCAGTGGCGTGGTTGATATGGTGTTTGCGTCCCACCTCGGTGGTCGCAGATTCGATTCTCGGCCATTCCATTGAGGAGTGAGAGATGTGTATTTCTGGTGATAGAAGTTCACTCTCGATGTGGTTCGGAAGTCACGTAAATCCGTTGGTCCCGTTGCTGAATAACCACTGGTTCCATGCAACGTAAAAACACCATACAAACAAAAAAACAATAGAATTTTTGTATATCAGATGATAACAGAGTATAATTTTCTCAATTAATAATAGTTTTTATTTACAGTGAATCGGATATATCATGCCTCCCAAAAAAACATCTTAGTGGCAGTGAAAAGCGGGAAAAGAAAAAAGAAAATGAAATTAAGGCATAAAAGCTTCCAAAAATTAGTGGTTTCTTTTCCCCAACAGTAGAAGTGATTAACGAAAATGCAAAGGACAATGACAGTTTGAAGCTATGGGAGAAAATACTAATAGTAGTGTCACTAGTGTGGAAATGCCTACTGCTAGTACTAGTTTAGTTGAAACAAACACAGCAACTGATACAGGTGAAAAGAAATTAGACGAAGTTGGCAAGCCTGATTCTGACACAGTTTCCGACACTATATTAGGCAATACTTGTGAAGATGAGTGTAAACCTAGTACCTCAAAAGAAAATGCGCCTGAGCTCTCATATGACACAATAACATCGTTGTGGCCTACAGACCGAGGACATTTTATGGAACAAAACTTGAAGGACCAAACAAAACGATTTATCATTACAAATGGACATTGCAAGCCTAATGGCCCTTTCAAAATGGATGCAGAAGGTCGCTCTTTCTCTGAAAAATATTATCATGTAGTGTCGAAATCAGGTGTGAAAATTGAGAGGTCGTGGTTATGCTATTCAGTTGTTCTTGATAAGGCTTATTGTGAGACATGTTGGTTGTTTGCTAATCGAGGAGTGAGTAGATTTCAAGATACATAGATTGATGGCTATTGTGACTGGAAACACATAGGTGAGGGTATGAAAAGGCACGAATCATCACAAATTCACTATAATTCATGCCTAGTGTATGAACAATGGCGCTTGCATGGAACTTTGAGTGAAGCACTTGAAGGTAATCTTCAAAAGGAGAAAAAATACTGGCGTCAGGTTTTGGACAGATTATTAAATGCAACTCTTACATTAGCGATGGGCAATTTGCGATTTCGTGGACACAAAGAAAGAACACAAGCAGAAGACGAAGGTGATTATGGTGAGGATGAAAGGAAACGTGGAAATTTCATTTGAATCATTGAGTTGCTTTCTAAATATGATCCAGTTCTTTCAGAATTAATCAGTAAACCTAAAGGTAAACAAAGTATATGAGTCCAATGATACAAAATGAACTCATTCAGTTGCTTTCAAAGGAAACTGAAAAAGAACTTACTTATGCCATTAAAGCAGCTCCATTTTATAGCATAATGTTAGATACAACACAGAATATTTCCAAAATTGATCAGATGTGTGAAATATACCGTTACTGTAGCATAGAATATGATGATAATGGAAAGCCAAAAGACCTACAAATTAATGAGTCTTTTTTGGGGGTTTCATAAGGTTGAGGGCCAAAGTGGAGCTGCACTGTCAGAACAAATTTTGCAAATAATTAAACAATGAGGACTTTCTATTTCAAGGTGTCGTGGCCAAGGATATGATGGAGCTAGTAACATGAAGGGGATATACAAAGGTGTGCAGAAAAAAATAATTGATGGTGAACCCAGTGCAGTTTATTTTCATTGTGCTGCTCATAATTTAAATTTGGTGATTAATGATGCTGTCAAGGATGTGACAGAAATGGCGCAGTTTTATGATATTTTTCAAAGAGTCTATGTGTTTTTTGGATTTAGTATGAAGAGGTGGGACATATTATCTAGCTTAATTTCTGAATCAAGCACTCACAAAGGGGTAACTATTAAAAAGTTAAACCCAACTAGATGGGCTGAACGTTATGATGCGGTATTTGCTCTCAAAGTTCAATTCTGTGATGTGCAGAAAGCTCTAGAACAAATAATATTATGCAGCTCTAAGGCAGACGAACGTAATGAAGCCACTGCACTAAAGAAATGTCTTGAAAATTTTAATTTTGTATTCCTTTTGACGTTTCAGTTCAAAATCATACAGTCAATAAATTTAGTATAAAAAAATGTTGCAAACAAAAGCAGTTGATCTTTCTAAGGCAGCAGACCTCTTAAAGGTTTGCATGGATGAGATGTGCAGATTAAGAAATCAGTTTGAGGATGTAAAGAAAGAAGCAACAGATATAGCCCAGAAGTGGTCAATCAGACCAGAATTTGAGAAAAAGAGACTTCGTACCGTAAAAAGACATTTTGTCGAGCTTTGTGAAGACCAAAGATTAGAAGATCCAGAGAGTTTGTGTAGAGTAACTGTTTACTATCGTACTCTGGACATCATCACAACTCAGTTGAACTTCCGTTTTACTGGCTTGCATGAAGTTGTCTCATCATTCTCTGTGTTGGAACCAATCTCATTGCAAAATTTATCTGACTCAGAGCTGTACGAAAAAGCATCTAGTTTTGTGAAAAAATACCACAACAATGTGTCAGAAACATTCACACAGAAAATTCTCAGCATGAGATCTGCTCTGAAGGGAGAAATAAGCAAAGTTTCTAGTATTAAGGACCTTGTTAATATGTTGATCATAGAAAATCATTCTATTTCAGCCAGTTTCCCTGAGGTTTGCACTGCAATGCTATTGTTTTTAACTGTTCCATTCACAACAGCAAGTGCAGAGCGTTCATTCTCCAAACTAAAGCTTGTTAAAAACTATTTGCGAAGTACAATGGCACAGGAAAGACTAGAAGGACTAGCTCTTCTATCAATTGAACAAGGAACTGCGCGTAAATTGAACTTGAGTAAAGTCATAGACAGATTTGCAGAGATGAAATCAAGAAAGAAAGAATTGTAGAAGGTATAAGGTATATTTGTTTATTTAATGATGGTATAAATGTTTTGGACCAAGTTGTGTTTATTTTCATTTTATAGGTATCGTAATTATGTAATAATGTAACGGCCGCATAGGCCTACATAAGGGTATTCATCTGATTCATTAATGAGAATATATAATTTAGATGTTTTTTCTAAGCTATGTATATATTAACAATTAGTAATTATATTTCAATGCCTGCATACTATTTTTCAATTTCTTATGCCTACCAGTTCTACGATATATCAAATCAATCTCTCTACTCTATTTCCCATAATATATATACAATATATATATATATATATATATATATATATATATATATATATATATATATATATATATATATATATTTTTTTTTTTTTTTTTTTTTTTTGAGGTAATGGGGGCCCACTGTAAGAAAATGCCACGGGCCCATTCTCACCTAGTTACGCCCCTGGCGGTAGACTAGGCTACATCCTAGCCCTCCTTTCCCTGAATAGCATTCGGGTAGGTTAGGCTAGGATTGTTCTTTCCTTCTCCTCGCCATTGTTCATGGCTTGAGATTGGGTCAGAACCTCAGAGTACCAGTCGTTCACCCTAGCTCACCTTAGGAGAACGTTTTTCTCCTTCTGGTCCTTGCTGGAGGTTGAAGGAGAAAGGGCTCTGCCCTTTCCCCTAGTCTGAACTTAGTTGGGTTACGACCCTTCCTCCATGCAGACTAGCGACTTGTCCTACTCCTGCCTTTCATAGTCTGGGAGAATGGTTCTCCTAGCCTAGGTTAGGCAGGCCTTGGGATTCTGTTTCTTTATAATTTAGGACAGGACACTAGTGCTGTACCTATGTGAACTAACCTACTCTAAGGTGAAGAGTGTCCTCTCCTACCTAGACAGGCTAGCCTTAAACAGACTCCATTCCCCTGGGAGAGTTGGTGGGTACTATGTAACCCCCTTCACTCCCTCTCAGGACCCTTCCCCCTCCCCCTCTATCCCTTTGTGTTGGTTTTCCATCACACCCCTGTCCGCCGTCCCACAATTCCACCACTTGCCGGCGGGTTGTGGGGCCGGCTTGGTCCTTCTGTTAGGTAGTCAGTACTGCTACACTTCCCACACATAGTCGAACTATGGGACAGTTTCGGCGGTCGGTCTGCCGGCGGAAGATCTCCTTGCTTTGAGTGTTCTCAAGCCCTCTCCTGGGCTTCCACAGGCAATATAGCCGTCTGCCGGCTCTCTGCCACCGGATGAAAGGTCGCACCCTTCCCTTTCATATGAACACTCCTTCCGGAGGAAGACTAGAATGGGTACCGGGTATTACCCTTCCTTCTCTTCCATCCTATTCTATCTCTCTCTCTATCCTAGTGTCGGTCCACTGCCGCCTCCATCCTGCCGGCGCTAGCTGCCGGCATCTAAAGTGCCCTACCTGTCTCATTGAATGATGTCAGGGTCGGTCTATAATTGCCAGTCGACTGCCGGCTGCTGGAGGTCACCGACTTGCCGGCGAGCTGCCATCATCGGAGGCGTCATCCTTTCTCTGACGGGAATGGCTTCATCTTCGGTACGGTTTTGTCGGCGCAAGACGAGCCTCCGGCACGTCGTTAGGCTGCCTGCGCTACTAATTTTGGCTTTACAGTGGACAGTCACTCCTCTCTGCTGCCGGTTCTGTGCCGGCAGGCTTTGTTATGCAGCTCTGTATAATAGCCAGTACTCCTCTGGTATATCTATACCTTAGAATGAAGACTATTGTGTATAGTTGTACGGTAAAACTTTTCCAGCATATTCTGTGCATCCTTGTGCAGTCTCTTGCTGGGACCTTGTCTTCAAAGGGGCTTAGCTTATCCCCTTTATCTATATAAAACTGAACGAGTTTCAGCTTTACCCCTCTTTGTAATTAATTCCCCAGAGGAAGCCTAAGCTTGGCTCATCAGAACGGATGTTCTCCCTCCTTTTAGGACCCTACAGGTTCTAAGGAATTAATTATAGTGTGAGGTCGCGGCAATTGTGAGGCGGGAGTCACAAATATGTATCTTTTCTACCTCCTTTCTAGCTTACCTATCCTAAGCTTATACACAAATGGAATCTTATATATTATAAGTTGCTAACTTAATCCTAATCTAAGATTACTGTAAGTCATGTTGTATTGACTTCCAAGTACTCATTGTCTCTTTCTTTTACAGGAGGAGTACGTGAAGTGTGAGAGCGCCTTCTGTGGTGTTCATCGCCCTGACTTCTATGGGCATCTGGCGTGCCGGACCCTCGCTGGTTGTTCTATCAAGAAGGGGAGCCTTAGGTATTGAGATCCCCAGACTTGTTCCGTCTGCAAAAGCCTTCTTGATTAGGCGTTCGAGAACCTCCGTCTGCGGAGGCCCGAGACAATGCCCGGGAGAAACTGCGCAAGTGGGAGCGCGATTTCCAGAAAAACCACACAGGGCCTTATCTCCCTTACGAGAAGATGAGGGCCCTACTCTTCCCTAAGGCATCTGCTGATGCCGTGATCCCCAAGGATGAGATCCACTGTGTCCAACTAACGGTCGAACCGGACGTTGCGGCCACTCTCCAAAGTTGTCACATTGACAAGGTGGAGAGGATGTCGGATGTGTCCAAAAACACCGAAAGGACCCTCATGGCCGAAGGTCAAGAAGAAGAAGAGGATCAGGTGGAGTTCTCTGATTCGGAGGGCGAGGTCGCCCGCGCACTTTCTGTGGCTTCTGTTGTGGTCGAGGGACCAGTTCCCTCTACTTCTGCTGCTTTGTTACCTGCAGTACTGTCCGCCCAGGATACCATCCAGGCCCTGGTGGCACTCCTGGTTGTGAGGCTCCACAAAGGCCATGAGGAGCTTAAGAGGGAACTCATGGGCTGGAAGAAGCAGCCGAAGAAGATCTCGGTCAAGGAGCTTCCTCTGTGTTCAGTGACAAACCCCTGGAGGTATGCCAAGCACATGCCAATAACAACTGGACGCATCTTTATTAACGACAAACTGGATGCCGTCCCCCTTGAAGAGGTGGAGTTCTACCCTAGTTTTGAAGCATACCCGGACTGTTACATCAAGCCCAAGTCCGAACCAGTCTCCAAGGAGGAGACCGAGCCTAAGGAGGTGATCATGTTCGAACACTCCAAGGCTCAAGCTATGCTGGCTGATTGCCTCAGGAGTAGAGGCTTCACTTACTCTAAGATGACGGCATTGAGCAAGAAGCATCCATCTTTTCTTGCTCCTCCCACTATGATCTTTCCCTTCGCGGAAAAGGCTCTAAACGTTGACTTAAAGGCAGTGGAGATGGAGGAAGGAAAGCCCTGCCCTACACTGAAGGAGTGTAGGCCTCTCTCCCTCGCCTTAACCCCCGACACTAAAAGCTGGATGGACATCCAACTTACCTTCACGGTTGGAAAGCTGGAACCTGACATCGCTGGACGTCAGTTTAATGAATACCTCCCCAAGCTTAATGACCACCTGTTGCGTCGGGAACAAGACACCAAGGAGAGGCTGGCCACCTCCCTGTCGCATCAAGTACAACTTGAGGCAATGGCTGGAGACGTACGGGTCCCGGGCTTCTACATGGTTCTTGCCAAGTCCCACCTTGCTACAGTGATGAAGGATTTGTACAGAGAGTCTGTAGAGAGTTCATATTCGCTGAGGCAACCGTGAAACACGAACCCCGGAAACTGATTTCCTCCAACATCCGGGGAAAACACCTCTTTCCAACTGATCTGGTGAAAGAGATTGTGAACAAAGCTGCCACTGAGAATCGGAACCTTCTCAATAAGTGGGGCATGTCCCGAAAGAGGAAATCTTCTCAGGATGAAGGTCTGCAGCCTAAAAAGAGGTCCAACAAGCCCAAACCCCAACAGCGTCAGGCCAAACGCCAGTTTCCAGCTCCCGCTACTCCCCAAATAGTGGCCCAGCTGCACCAGACCTTTCAGCTGGTCCCTCAGCCGGTGGTGTCCCAGTCACCAGTTTTCACACCAGCCTATGAAGGAAAATCCACTACCTTTCGCTCCAGAGGTAGAGGCTCCAGAAGAGACTCCTCTCGTCGCCCTTGCAGAGGGAGAGGAGGAAGGGGAGCAGGCGGCCGAGGTGGCAAACCCTCGGGAAACCAGAGGCAATGAAGTGCTTCTGGTGGGAGGAAGACTCCACCACTTCCAGGATCGTTGGACCTTCGATCCTTGGGCACACAGCATCGTCAAGAAGGGACTAGGGTGGAGTTGGATAAAAGCACCTCCAACCTTCCACCAATTCTTCCAACCTTCAACCCCCATCCTAGAAGAATATGTCCTAGATCTCTTGAACAAGAAGGTGATCAAGAGCATGAAGTCCACCAGGTTCCAGGGAAGACTGTTTAGTGTTCCCAAGAAAGACTCAGACAAACTCAGAGTCATTCTGGACTTGTCCCCTCTCAACAAGTTCATTGCGAACAACAAATTCAAGATGCTGACTCTTCAACATATAAGAGCCCTACTGTCTCATAAGGCTTACACGGTCTCAATAGACCTGATGGATGCCTACTGGCACATTCCAATGAATCAGCAGGCTTCCTCCTACCTAGGATTCAAGCTTCAAAGAAGAAAATACGCCTTCAGGGCTATGCCCTTCGGGCTCAACGTGGCTCCAAGAATCTTCACGAAGCTCGCAGACACGATCGTCCACCAGGTACGCCTTCAAGGCGTCCAGGTGATGGCCTACCTTGACGATTGGCTGGTCTGGGCGACATCGCCAGAAGGATGCTTGCGTGCCTGCTGAAAGGTGACCCAGTTCCTGGAACATCTGGGTTTCAAAATCAACGCCAGAAAGTCTTGCCTGTCTACAGCTCAAAAGTTTTCTCCCCTATTCAAGACGTTTCACATCAACATCTTGGAGGCCATGGCAGTTCTTCTCTCTCTGAAGAAACTATCCCCTCGTCCTTCGATCCACATCCGTCTAACCCTGAACAGGTCTGTGGTGTTCAGATGTCTCAACCGTCAGGGCTCACGATCACCCAAACTCAACCAAGTGCTGATACCCATTTTCCGACTAGCGGACAGGAAGAAATGGCACTTGTCGGCAGTTCACCTACAAGGATTCTGCAACGTGACGGCAGACGCTCTATCGAGGACAAGCCCCATAGAGTCGGAATAGTCCCTAAACGCAAGATCATTC
>NC_090734.1:90899523-90902023 GCF_036898095.1 Palaemon carinicauda
AAAGTGTAAGACTAATAAAGTTGGTTTCACAAACACACAAAAGGTGCAATTAACATAGGAATTAGGTTAGAATTAACTTTGTTATTGAGTAACGAGTTAATTTTGTAGATTTAATTTGCCTAACCTTATTCAGGTAAGAATTCAAAATGCCTCTGGGCATCGAATATCCAGAAAATTTCAGCATTGTTGCAGAACCCAATTCTATTGCAACATGGTAGCAACAGTGGTGTGAGGAATTTAAGTTTTACAGTGAAGCTTTAGGTAGTATGGAAGATGCACAGATGAAGGCGCTATTACTGCACACAGCCGGTAGGGAGGTTCGGTAAGTGTTTAAGACACTGCAACATACCAATGACACCAATGAAAGGTATCAATTTACAGCACAGTCATATCAGAAAGAACAAGAAATCCTCGATGCATTTATGACAAGGCTTAAAGATTTTGCTGTTTCAAGTGAATTTCTGGAGTTAAAATGTTATCATTGATCAAGTTATTGCCTAATGTACATCACAAGAGCTAATAAAAAAAAATTATTGCAAGATACAAATTCAACACTAGAGAAATTACTGATTATAGGCAGAGAACTAGATATATCAAGTAGGCAAAATAATATAATACGCAATTCTACAGGCAATAGAATGGAAAATTCTAAAATCAGAAAGATAGGCTTAAAGTTGAGACAATGAGAATCAGAGGAAGAATACATCAAAGCCTGGTCATAGAAAATTGCCGAACTCTAATGCTCACAAATATCAGAATCAGACCTATACGCAGAAACAATTGAAAAACCCTAATGCTATAGGTGTGGTAAAGCTGATTATCTTGCATATGAAGTAAGGAAATACCTTGCTACAGGACAAACATGCCAGAATTGTAGAAAGACGGTAAATTTTTCAAATGTTTGTAGATTCCCTAAACAATATGCAAAGAAAATAAATGCAGTAGTTGACACTTTAGGCCAAGAGAATAATGCGGAAAATGTTCATGATAATATGGATAGGTCAGAAACTGAATTTTTGTTTCACATTAATTCTGTTAACAAAGGTGCAAAGAAACATATATTTGTAGAAGTGGTCATAAATGGTAATCCAATTGTAATGTAAGTTGACACAGCAGCTGATGTATCAATTATGTTTGTTGAAACAGCTTAAACCATTCCTAATTTGTTTTTAGATGGAAAAAATAGAGTTTTGAAAGGTTATAAGGGTTTTGATATTCAGGTAATATGTGCTTCGAACATCTTTACTAAGTTTGGACTGGTTACCGTATTTGAAATTAGATTGGCCTAGTATTCTGAAGGTTACAGATACAAAAAATTAACACAAGAATGAAGTGTCTGTGGATAACATTCTATCAGAGTTTCAAGACGCATTTGAAGATAAACTTGGTGTAGTAAAGAACGCAAAGGCAATTATAGTTTTGAGATCCGATACTACTCCTAGATTTTTTGCTCCAAGACCAGTACCATATGCACTGAAATGTGCAGTTGAAACAGAAATCAAAAGGTTAGAAAGCGAAGTTTCTTGGGAAAAGTTACATACTCAGACTGGCTACACAATTAGTCCTAATTTTGAAGGAAAATGGTCAGGTTAGGTTATATGGAGATTACAAGGTAACATTGAATCCACAGCTCCAGGTAGCTGAACATCCATTACCAAATCCAAGGCATGTTTGTAACTATATCAGACTGTACTGTATTTTCTAAGTTAGATCTTCGACAATCATTTCAACAGCTTCCCATGGATGAAAATTCACAAAAACTATATACAGTAAATACATACTTAGGTTTGTATAGGTTAGCGTTATTGAGTAGCAAGCAGTCCAGCTATATGACAACAAACTATGGATAATTTTTTTTCAAGAATGCAAGGAGTATTCATTTTCATGATGATATATTAGTCTCTGATAAAGATAAAAAAGAACATAAAGAAAGATTACGGGCAGTTCTGAAGAAGTTGAAGGAACATAATATTATAGTAAATAAGAGCAAATGTATTTTAGTAGTTGATCCAGTGAAATACTTAGGTTTTGTAATTAATGGCAAAGGTATTCATAAGACTAAGGAAAAATTAAAACAGTGAAATAAACAAAGGTACCAGAAAATGTTAAGGAATTGCAATAACTTTCAGGTTTAGTAACATTTTATGGAAATTTCATTCAGATTTTATGTACAATCGCAGATCCATTGTATAAATTACTGAATAAGGGTGTAGAGGGGAATTGGACAAATGATTGCCAGGAATCTTTAGAAAGAATCATGCAGGAAATAACATCACCTACATTTCTAGTACATATACAATAGATTTACCAGTTAAATTAGTTTGTGTTGCACTGAGCATAGGTTTAGGTGCAGTATTATCTCATGTAATGTCGCATGGAACAGAAAAGCCAATCGTTTTTCCTTAAACAAGGCAGAAAGGAATTACTCTCAAATAAAAAAAGAAGGTTTAGCATTAGTATATGTAGTTAAGAAATTTCATGTGTACCTGTATAGAAGGAA
>NC_090734.1:90907023-90909523 GCF_036898095.1 Palaemon carinicauda
ATTAATAAATTCACTCACATTCTCAGGTATGGTCGCCAAAAACTTCCTCATTAACTCCTTATTCTTATTTATGCCCTCATCCCCATACTTCTTCCTAGCTAACGTTTCCAACCTACATACATACATTGATATAGATTCTCCTGCATTCATCCTTGCCTCATCAAAATCATTCTTACGCTTATACCCAACACTCCCTTTTATACGTTTTACCTGCTCAATTATTCTATTTTTCACACTTTTATAATGAACGTCACCTACACTCATTATCACTCCATACATCGTCAACAAATACCCAGTCAAATATTCTCCTAACTCCCTAGCCCAAACTCTCTTACTATCACCATACTTATCCTGACAATACTTCTCATACTCCTTAAAAAAAATCATATACATCCCTACTGCTATGCTCATCGAACCTTTCAGACCGAGGTACCTCTCTCATAAACACAGTCTTACACACATCACGTTCATTCTCACTGCTATCATCACTGCCTACTCCCTTGTTACCTTCTTCCTCATTTGAATATAATGAATCCACTTCCACACTTAAATTCCTATCCTTAACCATTCCCTTCTTATCCTTTTTCTTACTTACCACTTTCACCCATTCACGATTATCCTTGCTATCATCCTGACACTTTTTCTTCTCTTTCTTCACATCACTTTTACATTTCTTCTCATTCTTACTATCACATTTCTGTTCATCCTTACTATGCTTCATTCCCTTATCTTCAATCTTGCTATCACTATTACTATTACTATCACTATCACTATCACTTCCTTTCCCATTATCACCTACCTTAACCTTCTCTTCCACCAGCAACCCATTACCCGAAGCTGAGGACACTCCTCCGACTGCTCCTTCACCCATGAAAGTTTTCATCATTCCCATTACTTGCCCCATCATAGCTTCCAATCGTTTCTCCATTCGTTCTTCATTCTCTCGCATCCTCATCTTAACACCCTCTTCCACTCTCTCCACAGTCCCCTGAATTTCTCTCTTTGCATCTCTTCATTCTCACAGTTCAACCTCTCATTCTCTACTAGCAACCTCTCCTCACGCTCCTTACTCAGCCGCAATTCCTCCCTTAATACCTTTAGTTGTTCTTCCATTTTTCTTCAACCTTAATCTAATTCTAATCCTAATTCAGTCCTTTGTCCAACAGTCCAGCTTCCAATCCCACCTCAGCAGTCCCTGTTCGGGCGCCAAAATAATGTGGCGGGATGTTGCAACAACAACCGCCACACCCTGAATCACTCTACCAGACAATTGTCTCTGCAACACAAATTTTCCCCTTACTTTATCCACTGGACTCTTGGACAGAAGGAAAATTGAAACAAAACATAACCTTAAAGCTATATTTCCTTACAAACTAAAATAATTAATACCAAAAGCATCCACAATCAAAATACTTAAAACTAATCAAACTTAATATTAAATATGCAAAAAACGTAATACCATTCAAATAAAACCAACAAAAAAAACACCTAACAAAACTTAAACTTAAACCACACACCAACACCAAATACGTATTTTTATATAAATATTTTATGGACACCAACACAGTCGTCCACTCACTGCCAACTGTCTTTTGCAGCCCACTACCACAGCTTTGTGGTCAACAATCCACTGGGTGGCAATTTGCCACAACTGTCTCGGTGATTAGGGTGGTACTTATAATCATCATCATCATTATCATGAATCGAAAGTAAACGGGCCAGGTCATCAACAATCGTCAATCCAAAGAGCAGTCTTTATACAACATCAATCACAGGCCACGTCATCAACTATATATAAGCATTCGAAAAATAACTCTCCAAAGGAGGAATCACGGCCTACCAAAATAAAAAAGAAAACACTTAGGAACACTCCTAGCTAACTAAACTATCGCACTATAATCAAAGATAAATAATAAATTGTTCCTATCATTCACAATCACGACAAGCAAAGATAAACAAAACTGTACTTACTCGGAATATAAATAATCACTTCCACGCTGGTCGAAAAATAATAATCCAGCGTTCACACACGCAACTGCCTTAAGCTGCAGTCAAATCAAAATAAGCATTCACCTAAGACATTCACCACTGTCGTAACCTAACTAAAAACATAAACAAATAATCTCATTTGTACCAACAGTAATCTCACAACAAACAATCGATACACTAACTACCTCTCTCTCTCTCTCTCTCTCTCTCTCTCTCTCTCTCCTCTCTCTCTCTCTCTCTCTCTCTCTCTCTCTCTCTCTCTCTCTCGATATCAGGATTTGGCAAACAAAAAAATAAATAAAATAAAAAAATAATCCTCCACATTATATATACCAGTATATGATCTTACGTATTTTCTCGGTTAGAATAATCCTTAAGGAAAGTAAGAAAAGGCATTTCCTCAGGAGACAGGTGCTATAGTTAATTTGATTACCCAAGAACTAATGCGATGAGGTTACCTGAGCAAAAAGAAATTCTAAAGTACACAACTGGGACCAGGAATATAGGAATT
>NC_090734.1:90924523-90942023 GCF_036898095.1 Palaemon carinicauda
AAGAAGGGTCTTGGGGAGTTTAAAAAGCAATAGGCTGAGTATCATTCACTGCACAAATAAATAGTGTACAGTAAATCACGCCATTATCAACTACGGTTTTTTATGACCCAATCTATTTCTGGAGGATTGTATGCATGTAATTTGTGCTCATTCAAGTAGTAACATTTATCTTCCACGGGACAGGAAGAAGTTTCGTTCTCTTTCGTCAGGGACATAGTTTCTTTCATATTCTGAAGATTATAAACTTCTGTTGTCAGAATTTCATGCCTCTCCAAAATATCTTTATACTGCTGATGCTCTATCGTCCTCTGTTTAACATGCTGTATTTCCTTCAAAGCATTACGCCATAGTTTAAGGCCTGTCAATTCTCTGGTGGTACTCAGAACCTATCTCAATTTTGATGAGACTAAATTCTCATTTAAAACTCTTCTTGTGTAATGGATGTGACTTGGGAAAATGACTAAAATCTATATAAGCGGTCCTCTCAACTCACGTGTGATATCATACGTTTTCAGTGTGGAAAAAGAAATTGCCTGTGTTATTGTAATGTTACCTCATCTGTATAGTTGGCATACAAGGTGTTATAAAGAATTCATACTCCATCTTCTTTTCAGAGATCGAGTATAGAAATACCGATATAAATAGGCTGTATGAATCTATCCTCGTTAATGATGTTTAGTAATTTACACGTATGTGTGGATACATTTCTAAGAAACCCATGCTCATGGGAAACTATTGCTTTAATTATTAATTTAACCGGATTATTTTCTTTAGCTCTCAAGTATGCGATGTGAGTTACATGTTATTAGATAATATTCCTGTTTGTATTTATAGACTTTCTTTGAAATCTCGATTTCCTAGCCGGTCATAATCAGAGTCTGAAATAAAGGTAGGCACATAAGGTGATTCATTATCGGTAAATGTCAAAAGTCTGACATTCTTACGTGAGAGTATAGATTTAATATTTAGAGCAGGTCTTTGGTGTTCTCTGGGGTATATATATATATATATATATATATATATATATATATATATATATATATATATATATATATATATATATATATATATATATATATGTGTGTGTGTGTGTGTGTGCGTGTGTGTGTGCGTGCGTGTGTGTGTGGGAGTGTGTGTGTGGTTGTGTATATGTCTGTTCTTCCCCGATATTAATTTGGTATAAAGCAAGAGGAAAGATGTCGGTACGTATTGCCGCACCGTCAAGGACCTTCTTAACATCTCACAGAACACAGTATCCACATTCTCCCAGAGGGTTGACTTACATGATATAGTTAATTATAAAGTTTCCAATTCAGAAGGGGTGAGCTCAGTTATCTGATCTATAAACATTTTATACTTACTCATAACTGTTGGATAAAGAGAAGAGAAGTTTACATAGAGAATATAACTTTGTTTATCTTATTTAATAAAAAAGTAAACAATAGGATTATTCGCGGCTGCGAGTCTATCCACGAAAGTACAGGATCTTCCTCTGATATTTGTTGTTATGATTTCCCATCGGTAATGAGAGGGTCTATAGGTAATGGTTGGCCAAGACACCGGCCACCGGATGAGATACTACCATTAGAGAGTTATTGGGTCCTTTTACTGGCCAGACAGTACTACATTGGATCCCTCTCTTTGGTTACGGTTCATTCTCCCTTGCTGACACATACACCGAATAGTCTGTCTTTACACACCTGACAACACTGAGATTACCAAACTATTCTTTTTCACCCAAGAGGTTAACTACTGCACTGTAATTGTCCAGTGGCTACTTTCCTCTTGGTAAGGGTAGAAGAGACTCTTCAGTTATGGTAAGCAGCTCTTCTAAGATAAGGACACTACAAAATTAAACCACTGTTTCCTAGTCTTGAGTAGTGCCATAGCCTGCGTACCATGTTCTTCCACTGTCTTGGGGTAGAGTTCTCTTGCTTGTGGTTACACTCGGATACACTATTTTATCTTATTTCTCGTTGTTTATAGTCTATAAATGAAAGTTTATCTTAATGTTGTTACTGGTCTTAAAATATTTAATTCTATTGTTAATTACTATCTTTGTGTTTTATTTGTTTCCTTATTTCATTTCCTCACTAAGCTAATTTTCCTGCTGGGGCCCCTGGGCTTATGTCTTACGGCTTTTCCAGCTAGGGCTGTAGCTTAGCATGTAATAATAATAATAATAATAATAATCCGCATTTCTCCATGCCACGTAAACATAAGCGAATGGAGCTGTTTTTTACAGTCAAACTCCTTCTAATTGTTCTTCATGTGTTCATAATTCTTTAATGAAATATCATCACGGGAGAGCATGATACTAAAACTAGACAGGGCAATTTCGTCTTTAAATAGCACGCCATACCTCGTAACATACCGTAATCACAAGGACGTGCTTGTTTTCCTGAACTTAGAACGAGGGTTTTAGCTTCATCGTGGTAATTAGATAATAATGCATTTGTAACACCTGGTCCCCCATTTTGAGATATACTGTATGTGCAAAGGATAGACTCGATACTCCCTTTTCTCATATTTCCTGAATCGACAAATCTAATATCACTTACACACGCAGGGTAATATTGCGTCCCATCTGTTCTCAAAATCACAAAGTTGAATTTTGATGATGCCTCTTTCAGAATGAGGCAAATATCGAAAGATAAGTTATAAGGTATCATAATGATACAATCATTATAAAGTGCTGCCATGACGTTTTTTTGTGGTCATGATGTGCACGATGCCGATTTTTACGTGTATGATTAGAAAATGGTATGCTACATGCTAAACAGCATGTAGTGTCATTATCCATCTACCAACTGCGCGGCATGTCTATGTCATAACTTGGGTTTTTCTCTTTTCTCTCAATCCAATATCTTTCCCGCCTATGCAGCATCTTGACACAATCCTCGCCTTGACCTAATTTATGTAGGATGTTGGCTACTCACCCGTTCTCCCATCAACGATTGTGTAACAATACATAAAAGCTTTCTATTTTGTGACAATACCCTGCTCATTATCATCGTTTTAAAATAAACTATAATCTTCCATATATATGAAAGCAACGTGTGAGATCACTTAAGGTTGTATATAGGAAAAGTGTTAACGAAGACATTTAATATATTATCTTTCCCTATCATCTTTAAAAGGGTAAAATTAATGAGTTTCTGGGGATTGTAGCGAATACCTATAACACTCTCTCTAATTATAATAAACACCAACAAGCATCTCAGCAAGTAACCGAAGATGGAATTTATCTTGACAATCTAATAACATCCTTGCAATCCTTTCAGGTAGGTTACCGGATGAAATTTCTAATATTTCCTAATTCATGACAGGAGTAAATAATCGCAACTCTTTTTAACTAACGAACAATGCCAACCCGACAAATCACATGCATTGACCCTCTCTTCTAGTGCGTTACGCTAATATTTGTGATTGAATAGGTGAATTCATACTCTCGTTCACGTGTAATCAACAAGGATGGTGTACTAATATAAATGTCACTATCATCTACACCATCCTCTAAAGTGAGATGGTTATACTCATGTAAACATTCACTGACTAACTAAAGAAAGTCTCAAAGGTTTCTTTCAAGTAATTTATTATAGTTTCTGCACTAGATTGAATAACATCTAGTACATTGATGCAACTCGTTCCTGGTTCTAATTACGTTATGATATTAATAACTCGATTCATAGTTTTTAACGCATCTTTTAATACCGAATATCTCACAACTTCGTTATTCCATTTTTGAGTATCACCACCACCTTCTCAATACAGCATATGACATAGGGGCGTAATTTCCTCCATATGTACCACACGGAACCCTTTGTCATCTTAATAGCTGATCTTTCCAACATCTCTATTAAGGAATGTGAAGATATCTAAAGAAAAAACGTAAGTTTTACTTGTCGGAAGTCTATTAAGAAATGATTTATTATATGTTTATGAAAGACCATGTGCCACTTGCAAGCCAAGAATCAGAGTATTACACCGCAAACAGAAACATGTGAGAAAATATATTCTGACATACGATGCAGAAGAACATTGTTATTTGAAGTTTGTTTACCCTCGAACAAACATTTTCAGTTCTGTCTAACTCTTGTGCTTTTTATCATTATATGAAGTTTGTATACCTTTGAAGAAAATGTCTTCAGCACTGTCGAACTCTGGTGTTTGCTTGTCATTATATAGAGTTTGTATACCATTAAAGAAAATGTCTTCAGCACTGTCGATCCATCATGTTTGTTTATTATCATATAAAGTTTGTGTACCGTTAAAAAAATGTCTTCAGCACTCTCGAGCCCTCGTGTTTGTTTATTATTATATAGCGTTTGTGAACTCTTAAAGAAAATGTCTTCAGCACTGCCAAACCCTCATATTTATTCATTAGTATATAAAGTTTGTATACCTTAAAGAAAATGTCTTATGCACTGTCAAACCCTCGTCTTTGTTTTTTGTTATATAGAGTCAGTTTACTCTTAAAGAAAATGTCTTCTGCACTGTCGAACCATCATGTTTTATTTATTAATATAAATATTTTTTATATCCCTAAAGAAAAGGTCTTTTGCATTCTCGTACCCTCCCGTTTGTTTAACTATTATATAAAGTTTCTATATGCCACAGAAATTTTCTTCAGCACTATTGAAATCTCATGTTTTTTTTTATCATATAGAGTTTGTATACCCTTCAAGAAAATGTCTCCAGCATTGCTGAAGCCTCGTGTTTGCTTATTATCAGATAGAATTTGTATACTGTTAAAAAAAATGTCTTTATCATTCTCGAAACCTAGTGTTTGCTTATTGCTTTATAGAGTTTGTATACCACTAGATAAAATGTCTTTAGCGTTATCGAACAACTCATGTTTGTTTATTACTATAAAAAGATTGTATACCATTAAAAATTTTCATTAGCACTATCAAACCCTTGTGTTTGTTAATTATCATATAGATTTTGTACACCCTTAAAGAAAATGTATTCTGTACTGTCGAACCCTGGTTTTTGTTTATTATTATTTAGAATTTATATACCCTTAAAAAAAATGTCATCAGCACTGTAGAACTCTCGTGTTTGTTTATTATCATATAGAGTTTGTACGCCCTTGAAAAATATGTCATTAGCACTGTTGAACCCTCGTGTTTGTTTATTATCATATAGAGTTTGTACTCCCTTGAAGAAAATGTCATCAGCACTGTTGAACCCTCATGATTAATTATTATCAAATAGAGTTTGTACACCCTTGAAGAAAATGTCATCAGCACTGTTGAACCCTCGTGTTTGTTTATTATCATAAAGAGTCTGTACACCCTTGAAGAAAATGTCATCAGCACTGTTGAACACTCGTGATTGTTTATTATCATATAGAGTTTGTACAACCTTGAAGAAAATGTCATCAGCACTGTTGAACCCTCGTGTTTATTTATTATCATATAGAGTTTGTACACCCTTGAAGAAAATGTCATCAGCACTGTTGAACCCTTGTGTTTGTTTATTATCATATAGAGTTTGTACACCCTTGAAGAAAATGTAATCAGCACTGTTGAACCCTTGTGTTTGTTTATTATCATATAGAGTTTGTACAACCTTGAAGAAAATGTCATCAGCACCGTTGAACCCTCATGGTTGTTCATTATCATATAGAGTTTGTACACCCTTGAAGAAAACGTCATCAGCACTGTTGAGCCCTCTTTTTTGTTTATTACCATATAGAGTTTGTACACCCTTGAAGAAAATGTCATCAGCACTATTGAACCCTCGTTTTTGTTTGTTATCATATAGAGTTTGTACACCCTTGAAGAAAATGTCATCAGCACTGTTGAACCCTCAAATTTTTTTTTTATTATCATATATAGTTTGTACACCCTTGAAGAAAATGCCATCAGCACTATTGAACCGTCGTGTCTGTTTATTATCATATAGAGTTTGTACACCCTTGAAGAAAATGTCATCCTCACTGTTGAACTCTCGTGTTTTTTTTTTAATATCATATAGAGTTTGTACACCCTTGAAGAAAAGGTTATCAGCACTGTTGAACCCTCGTGTTTGTTTATTATCATAAATTTTGTACACACTTGAAGAAAATGTTATCAGCACTGTTGAACCCTCGTGTTTGTTTATTATCAAATAGAGTTAGTACACCCTTGAAGAAAATGTCATCAGCACCGTTGACCCCTCGTGTTTGTTTATTATCATATAGAGTTTGTACAACCTTGAAGAAAATATCATCAGTACTGTTGAACCCTCATGTTTGTTCATTATCATATAGAGTTTGTACACCCTTAAAGAAAATGTCATCAGAACTGTTGAACCCTCGTGTTTGTTTTTTTTCATAAAGAGTTTTTACACCCTTGAAGAAAATGTCATCAGCCCTGTTGAACCCTCGTGTTTGTTTATTATCATATAGAGTTTGTACACCCTTGAAGAAAATGTCATCAGCCCTGTTGAACCCTCGTGGTTGTTTATTATTATATAGAGTTTGTACACCCTTGAAGAAAATGTTATCAGCACTGTTGAACCATCGTGTTTGTTTATTAACATATAGAGTTTGTATATCCTTGAAGAAAATGTCATCAGCACTGTTGAACCCTTGTGTTTATTTATTATCATATAGAGTTTGTACACCCTTGAAGAAAATGTCATCAGCACTGTTGAACCCTCGTGTTGGTTTATTATCATATAGAGTTTGTACACCCTTGAAGAAAATGTCATCAGCCCTGTTGAACCCTCGTGTTTGTTTATTATCATATAGAGTTTGTACACCCTTGAAGAAAATATCATCAGCACTTTTGAACCCTCGTATTTGTTCATTATCATATAGAGCAGTGGTACCCAACCTTTTTTTCAGGTGACCCTAACCATGCACCTCAAGCCATGACCGCGACCCCAAAAGTTTAGTTGTATATGTATTATTATATATTACCAGTTATTGGCTGTAAAAGTAAGGGACAGTAGATATCCTTCCATGCAAAAGACGGAATTAACATCATTAAATTTTATTATAGCATTATAAATTTTAAGACTTAATATGAATCAAAAACCCCTTATCTGGAATAATATTTTGTCACATTCCACAAAAGCAAACTAAAAGTATAAATGTTTTCTGTTAAATGGTAAACTGATTTTAATGAGGGCCTTGGGACTGGATCATGCTGCTAAATTTCTCTATTAGTGGTTCAGCCTTAGAAAGTGCTATCCTCAAATCATGTTCATGTTGTAGTTGATTTCTGTTTTTTGTTTTGATGGCACTCTGCCAAGAAGAAGGAGGGGAAAAGGCCAAGGAGAGAAGAGGGGATGGTGGACAAGGAAAGAGAAGGATGGTTGAGAGAATAGGAAAGAGGGGAGACGGAGACAAGGAAAGATGAAAAGGAGGAATAAAGAAAGAGGGTAGGTAGTAAGGAAAGTGAAGGGGCTAGGAACAAGTAGGATGAGGTGTAGAGAGGAGTGGAGACGTCACGGAAGGAGTAACAAGGAAAAGAGGCGTAATATATTTGCAAATCGCAGTATATGCGATGAAGCAGAACACAAAAATATCAATGATATACAGCGCTCCAAATCTCGCCAAAACAACAACCTCAAAAACCAACCATATACAATACTCCAAATCTCCAAATAACCACCAAAACAACAACCTAAAAAACCAGCGACATAAAATCCTCCAAATCTCTATACAACCGCCAAACCAACAACCTTTTTGACCAAGTAACCAGCACCGCCGACGCGCCAACTTCACGAGAACATACAAATAAAATAACACATCTAATAACACCATAAATGAAATAACAATAAAAAACAACACGAACTCGAAAGAGGTAAATAAAAAGGAAGGGGAGGAGTAAATAGGAGGAGAGGAAGAGGAGGTGGCAAGGAAATATCTAAGAGGAGGGGAGGGGTCAAGGAGGAGGAGAGGAGGGGAGGGGTAAAAAAGAAGTAGGAGGAGAAGGAGCGTGGGAAGACGGGGAAGGGAGAAGAGGAGCAAGGAAAGTGTGGCAAGGGGAAAGAGGAAAATGTAGGAGGAGAGGTCATGAAAAGTGGCCTCTCCTCTTTCCCTGGCCCCTCTCCTTCTCTTCCTCTTCCCTTGCCCATCTCTCTCTTTAAATATGGGGGGGGGGGGGGAGGTACCATGTGGTTTTAGAAGCCTCAATTATGAACACTGTGATAGGCTATCATCCGCTGACATACTGTGGTGCTATACTTCGTCAGCAAGGGAAGTACTCTGTTTCTATTGTCGGCATACCACTTTTTCGTGAGTAATTAATAATTTTAAAGAAACAAAGACTAAGTGCAACCTATGCAGCACATTCGAAATCACTATACAGTACAGGTATAAATGCATCAACTTCCTAGTATAAGACGAACAAATTGCAGACAGTGTTTCCTGCCGCGGCAGTACAGCTGGAGTGGCTATCTGGTTGGACGTGGACGGTGATGCTGTTCACGTATCAAACGTGTATGGCACTCAGGGATACCACGATTAAAATATAGTTTTTTATATTCATATATGAATAGATATATACAAGTTGATAAATACAAACCCACAAATACGTTTATATATTTTTTCTTTTCTGCGAGTTCTGCCATATTTAGAATTTTTATTTTTATTTTGATATATTTAGATTTTGGCGACCCCGGGAAAAGCGCTTGGCGAGGGTCGCGATCCCAGGTTTGGGAAACCTGGATATGGAGTTTGTACACCCTTGAAGAAAATGTCATCAGCACTGTTGAACCTTCGCTTCTGTTTATTATTATATAGAGTTAGTACACCCTTGAAGAAAATGTCATCAGCACTGTGTAACCCTTATGTTTGTTTATTACCATAGAGTTTGTACACCCTTGAAGAAAATGTCATCAGCAATGTTGAACCCGTGTGCTTGTTTATTATCATATAGAGTTTGTACACCCTGGAAGAAAATGTCATCAGCACTGTCAAACCCTTGTGTTTGTTTATTATCAAATAGAGTTTGTACACCCTTGAAGAAAAGGTCATCAGCACTATTGAACCCTTGTGTTTGTCTATTATCAAATAGAGTTTGTACACCCGTGAAGAAAATGTCATCAGCACTGTCTAACCCTTGTGTTTGTTTATTATCATATAGAGTTTTAACACCCTTGAAGAAAATGTCCTCAGCAATGTTGAACCCTTATGTCTGTTTATTATCATATAGAGTTTGTACACCCTTGAAGAAAATTTCATAAGTACTGTTGAACCCTTGTGTTTGTTTATTATCAAATAGAGTTTGTACACCCTTGAAGAAAATGTCATCAGCACTTTCGAACCATTGTGTTTGTTTATTATCAAATAGAGTTTGTACACCCTTGAAGAAAATGTTATCAGCACTATCTAACCCTTGTGTTTTTTTTTTCTTTATTATCAAATGGAGTTTGTACACCATTGAAGAAAATGCATCAGCACTGTAGAACCCTCGTGTTTGTTTATTATTACATAGAGTTTTTATACCCTAAAGTGAATGTCATCAGTCTTGTCTAAGTCTTTTGTTTGTTTACTATTACATAGCGTTTTTATACCCTTAAAAAAAATTTCAGCACTGTCAAGCTCTCGTGTTTGTTTATTATTATATAGAGTTTGTATGTCCTTAAAGAAAATTTCATCAGCCTTGTCTAACTGTTTTTTTTTATTTTTATATAGCATTTTTATACCCTTAAAGAAAATGTCTTTAGCACTGTCGAACCCTCGTGTATGTTTATTATTATATAGAGTTTGTATACTATAAAGAAAATATCATCAGCACTGTCGAGCCTTTGTATTTGTGTTTTTATATATGAAGAGTTTGAATACCCTTAAAGAAAATGTGTTCAGCGTTGTCGAACTCTCGTGTGTTTTTATTTTTATATAGATTGTATACCCCAAAAGAAAATGTCCTCGGCACTAGAGCTCTCGTGTTTGTTGATTATCATATAAAATTTGTATATCATTGAAGAAAATGTCATCAGCACTGTCGAACCCTAGTGTTGGTTTATTATCATAAAGAGTTTGTATACCCTTAAAGAAGAGGTTTTCAGCACTGTCGAAACCTCATCTTTGTTTTTTATTAAATAAATTGTATACCTTTAAAGAAAATGTCTTAAGCACTGTCAAACCATCGTTCATGTTTATCATTATATAGATTGTATGGCCTAAAAGAAAAAGTCTTCAGCACTGTCGAACCCTCATCTTTGTTTATTATTACATAAATTGTATACCCTTAAAGAAAATGTCTTTAGCACAGTCAAACCATCGTGTATGTTTATTATTATATAGATTGTATGGCCTAAAAAAAAAGTCTTCAGCACTGTCGAACCGTTGTCTTTGTTTATTGTCATGTAGAGTTTGTATACATTTTAAGAAAATTTCTTTAGAACTGTCATATCATTGTGTTTTCTATCTTTATATAAAGGTTGCATACTCATAAAGAAAATGTCTTTAGAAATGCCAAACCCTCGTGTTTGTTTATTTCCATATAAAGTTTTCATACCCTGCAAGAAAATGTTTTAGCAATGTCGAATCCTTATGTTTGTTTATCGTTATATAAAGTGTGTATACCTTCAAAGAGAATTTCTTCTGAACTTTCGAACTCTCGTGTTTGGTTATCTTAACCTAGAGTTTGTCAACCATTGAAGAAGTGTTTATCAGAATTGTTGAGTCCTTGTCTGTTCATTTTTATGTAAAGTTTGCCTACCCTTGCAGAAAATTTTTTTAGAATGTCGAATTCTTGTGTTTATTTATTATTATATAGAGGTTGTGTACCCATGAATAAAGTATCTTCAGAAATGTCAAACTCTCATGTTGGTTTATCATTATATATAGTTTGTGTACCCTTGAAGAAAATGTTTTCAGAATTGTCGAACTCTCGTGTTTGCTTATCATTATAGTTTGTATAACCTTAGATATAATATCTTTATTACTGTCAAACCTTCGTTTTTGTATATCATCTTAGTTTGTATACCCTTAAAGAAAAATGACTTTATAACTGTCGAATCCTCATGTTTGTTTATCCTTATATAAAGATTTTATACCCTTAAAAGAAAATATCTTTAGCACTAGCAAACTCTCGTACTTCTTGATCGAAAGGTTTGCCATTACCTACACTACTGCTTAATGTCTCTTCATGATTAAGGAATGATTTGAAGTTCTTCATGATTAACGGGTTTCACGTTTGCACTAACGTATCCTCCACCATGAAAGTAGACATCAGGATTAAAGAATGATTAACGTATAAAGGCAAAGGAAAACTTTCTTTTCTGTTCTTTTTTTTACCTTTTTCTATTTGATAAGAACTTAAAGTAATGCCAATGTTTCACAAAAGAGTATAAGTGTCAATCTTTAACATTCATTTAAAAAAAAAAAAGAGAAATGATTTCTTGCGAGGTTACTTATGCATTGTTACCTGTCTTGACATACAGTGAATGGTTTAAGTTGAATGAATAATTGCCGTGAAAAATGAAAGGAATACAAAAGATCAAGTACTACTCATAACAACCTGGAATTGACAGTTTATAGATGAATGTTGAAAGATGAAAAGTAGCCGTCAAAAAGTGTAAGAAAAAAAAAAAAAAAAAAAAAAAAAATATATATATATATATATATATATATATATATATATATATATATATATATATATATATATATATATATATATATATATATAGTTATGCATTCCTGATAGGATACCGGCGTTGAAAGTTATAAACATAAAACGTGCTTAAAGAAGTCAAGGCATATGCCTTGACTTGTTTAAGCACATATGTTCATCCAACTGCTCTAGCAGGTTATAACAGATTAAAACAGGAATGAGGAATGACTGTACTATCACAATCCATTTATACGACAGTTCGAGAATAGTTATAAAAGATCATCCTCCTTCCCTGACCGCCTCTATTGCTGAAGAATTTAAACCTATAGGCATACTTTTGATAGAGTTTAGTCGTCATTATTGCATGTCTGTTATTAATAATATATATTACAATGGTTTTTATTCATTATATAATCAACTATTGTTTACATTCAATTCATATGTACGAGCTGAGTGAAATATTATACGGGACTACAAAGCGGAGAAAAACTAATGTTGAAGCAAAAAAGTTTTCTTTGATAAACTAATCTCTTAGAAAATGAGAAAGCAAGACGTTCAGCAGAAGAAGAGAAATGAAAGATAGGGAAAAACGTTGTGGAGATGTCTGTCCCCTGAGCGTGTTCGTGATCATACCTCGCGTGTGGTAACAAACTTCGAGACAAGAGTAATGGATTTATTAAATGTTTGGAAGGCTACCTTGAACTGCATTTTATAGTCAACAAATAAAGTGTTCAATGGTAACATTGTGATTTCACAGTTTTAAGAAATTTATATTCGAATCTATTGAACAAAGTAAGTAGAAAAAAACTTGCAGGTAAGGGTATAAATACATCGTGATCTCTGTTTGATGTTTTTTTTTTTTTTTTTTTTTTTTTTTTTTTTTTTTGGGGGGGGGGGGGGTGGGGGGCACTGAGGAGAGGTTTTTGAAATGGTGATTCCTATTCCCAGAATAAATAATCTTTCAAATTATTATGGATGTCTATCTAGGCCATTTTATTTGGAAGAGGGAAGTGGTGTTGCTGGTGTACATATATATGGTCATGTACCTTGGGTGTGGTTGTTGACCAATAAATTTTTAGTTGATAAGATCTTAATGTAAATTTATTCCTTCACAAAAAGGTTCCAAAATGGGGTCTGTTTCAATAGATTTATAGAATATTTGTTTTAACAAAGTTAAAAATAGATGGTAAGTATAACTACTTCTTACTCTAATTCAGTCTCAAATGAAACAGCAACCAAGAAATGGAAGCCAAATAATGATGAAATACCTCAACGGAAAGGAAGCCAGAAATGAAGGAGAAAATTCGAAGCAATTTGTAAAAACGGAATCATAATCAGGCAATACAGTAGCTTGCCATATTTACTTGGACTACAGGGGAAAATAAGATATGTTAAGAATAAAAAATTAAATTATGGATATTAAAAGGATTTCATTCCCATCTTCATTAGTTATGAGCTTTGAAGATCAATTCTTATAAGATTTCTCTTTTTTTATGTGAGCAGTATTAATGTTTTTTGGGGGAGCTTAGAAATAGCTGATGTAGCTATGTAATTGTAATACACAATATGGTCAAATGCGGACTATTGCAATGATATATATTTTTTTTTCTATTCAATCGTAGTTAAAAATTTTTCTCTGAGTAATCTTAATGTTGCTATTAAAACTTGTTATAATGATTCGTTTTTCCACCCTTACTGTTATCATTTTTCGAAGTATTAGTAGAAGCAGTAATAGTCGTTGTAGTATGAATAGCAAGTGCAGTAATATTGCTTTTGTTTATCCTTTATAATCCTTCAGTTGCTTTCATTTTTTCTACCAATTTTTCAAAATTATTTCACCCTCAGCTTCCTAAAGTAGCCTTCTATCTTCAACAAAAACGATACAAAAAATTTCAACGCTATCATTCTTAAAAAACTCCTCTTCCATTATTTGCAAATCCCCAAAGTAAAGAATAACTCCATTGGAGGGAAATATCTTTGTGACGAGGCCCGAATGCTTCAATCGGTCTACTTTATAGAACTAAATCTTCATAAATTTCAGGTTCACTTCCCATAAACTCCTCTGAAGAGGACATTCCCGATAGGGGATGGGCTGCTCTCTCTCTCTCTCTCTCTCTCTCTCTCTCTCTCTCTCTCTCTCTCTCTCTCTCTCTCTCTCTCTCACACACACACACACACGCACACACACAAACACTGACATTATTCACGTAGCCGTTTCTATAAGATATAAGACATTTTTCTTCGTGTATGTGTGTCTGTATGTTACCTGTGAATGGTTGACAATTGTTCTTCATTACTTTGGCAGACTTAGAATACCTTCTCTCTCTCTCTCTCTCTCTCTCTCTCTCTCTCTCTCTCTCTCTCTCTCTCTCTCTCTCTCTCTCTCTCACACACAAGACTTAATGTTGTTGCTAGTCCGAAATCCTATTAAATCTAAATAGGTTTTTAACTGAAGCAGCAAGTATGGTTGACAGCTGATTCCTTCAAAAATAAAATACTTGTATAGAATGATTTTTCAGAAATATCATAACTCCTTAAAATATTGTTAGAAATAATACATTGATAAATAGAATCATGATGTAAACCGTAATGTGAATACAACTTGTTATCTATTTCGCAACGTATGTTACCGTAATTTTAAATGGTATATGTACATCAATGTAATATAATATGATACGATATAATCTAATGTAATCTAATAGAATATGGTGTGATATTCAGTTACGAAAACCAATCTTGATATTTTATTAATTTTTGGCTTCCAACAAAAACTTACAATTTTCCTGTTTGTTTCAAAACTAGGAAAAAAAAAACATTACAAACTATCCCATTCGACTAAACAACCAAATTACCAAACTGACAACTTGTTATCACGTCATATGCATAATGATCGCCTGAAATAATGGAACAATGGCTTCTTGTGACTTCTTGTTCTCTTACTCGTTTCACCTCCGTTCTTTGAATAATTTTGCGAAAAAATTGTCAACACATACTGTCACGTAAATAGTAATGGCCTCCCACTGGCTAGGATTTACGAGTAGCCAAAGAATCAGCTTGTCAGAGACGAGTAAAATCATCTCTATGTTAATTGCTATACCTAAAAAAAAAATATAGTTGAATCCTTTTAATTGCCTGTACGAAAAGTCATAGTTTAAACATAAACCCAGGTCCATTTTCCGTTAATTTGGTATTATCCGCTTATCTACAGTCTGACTTGGCAAGAATTATCAAGAAACTGACAGCTGTGGGATCACATTCGCCTGTATAAATACGAATATAGTCCTTCTGGGAATGAGTTTGTCCCTGAGAAGGTTTATTTTTTTATATACGTAAAAAACCTTGGATGAATTCTAATAAATCGTTCCATAGTTTCTTTTTAGATTTTGATGAAGCTATTCTACAACAGAATAAGTCATCAGATACAATGCAACAGACAGGATTGGTTCTTTTCAACAAAATCATTACATCGTTTTTATTGAAGGATAAAAAATTTATGAAATAGAGGTTAACTGAAAATAATACAACTGGATTTAAAAAAAAAAGAAATAATGATTATTTCATTCTGACTATATTGTTTTATTTGTGTTTTTCAGTCATTTTCCAAATATTTTTCATTCCAGCAAAAGTACCACCATTGATCTTCGACCTTTGTTTTCTGTCTCTGCTTAATTGGCTTTTGTGACATATTGAATCTATGCACTATAAGCAATTCGTATCTTTTTTTGCATGATATCCTATTCCCTTCTCTCTCTCTCTCTCTCTCTCTCTCTCTCTCTCTCTCTCTCTCTCTCTCTCTCTCTCTCTCTTTCTGCGTGAAAAATTATACTTTTTTTTTCCCAGGAGGAGTTTTCTCTAAACGGGTTTTCTTGTTTTCCATGATATTTAAAAAGAGTTTTCCCAATTTTTTTCAGGACGCGTTCAGGCTTTTTGCTTAAGTCGTGATTATTTGATTGAAAATACTTATCAGGTATTTCTCTATTTACCATATTTGTGTACCTGGAAAAAAAAGAAATATATATATATATATATATATATATGTATTATATATATATATATATATATATATATATATATATATATATATACACACACACACATATATATATATATATATATATATATATATATATATATATATATATATATATATATATATATATATATATATATCTATATATATTTATATATATATATATATATATATATATATATATATATATATATATATATATATATATATGTGTGTGTGTGTGTGTGTGTGTGTGTGTTGAGGTGCCAGTGATGGGAGATGAGAATGAGAGAGAGATTACATTAGAGGAAGTGAGGAGAGCACTAGATGAAACGAGAGTAGGAAAAGCATCTGGTATGGATGGTGTGAAAGCTGAGATGTTGAAGGAAGGGGGTGTGACTGTACTTGAATGGTTGGTGAGATTGTTTAATATGTGTTTTGTGTTGTCAATGGTACCAGTAGATTGGGTCTGTGCATGTATTGTACCACTATATAAGGGTAAGGGAGATGTGCATGAGTGTTGTAATTCAAGAGGTATTAGTTTGTTGAGTGTAGTTGGAAAAGTGTATGGTAGAGTACTGATTAATAGGATTAAGGATAAAACAGAGAATGCAATCTTGGAAGTACACGGTGGTTTTAGAAGAGGTAGGGGTTGTATGAATCAGATTTTTACAGTTAGGCAGATATGCGAGAAATATTTAGCAAAAGGTAAGGAGGTGTATGTTGCGTTTATGGATCTGGAGAAAGCATATGATAGAGTTGATAGGGAAGCAATGTGGAATGTGATGAGGTTATATGGAGTTAGTGGAAGGTTGTTGCAAGCAGTGAAAAGTTTCTACAAGGGTAGTAAAGCATGTGTTAGAATAGGAAATGAAGTGAGCGATTGGTTTCCGGTGAGAGTGGGGCTGAGACAGGGATGTGTGATGTCGCCGTGGTTGTTTAACTTGTATGTTGATGGAGTGGTGAGAGAGGTGAATGCTCGAGTGCTTGGACGAGGATTAAAACTGGTAGGCGAGAATGATCATGAATGGGAGGTAAATCAGTTGTTGTTTGCGGATGATACTGTACTGGTAGCAGACACAGAAGAGAAGCTTGACCGACTAGTGACAGAATTTGGAAGGGTGTGTGAGAAAAGGAAGTTGATAGTTAATGTGGGTAAGAGTAAGGTTATGAGATGTACGAGAAGGGAAGGTGGTGCAAGGTTGAATGTCATGTTGAATGGAGAGTTACTTGAGCAGGTGGATCAGTTTAAGTACTTGGGGTCTGTTGTTGCATCAAATGGTGGAGTGGAAGCAGATGTACGTCAGAGAGTGAATGAAGGTTGCAAAGTGTTGGGGGCAGTTAAGGGAGTAGTAAAAACTAGAGGGTTGGGCATGAATGTGAAGAGAGTTCTATATGAGAAAGTGATTGTACCAACTGTGATGTATGGATCAGAGTTGTGGGGAATGAAAGTGATGGAGAGACAGAAATTGAATGTGTTTCAGATGAAGTGTCTGAGGAGTATGGCTGGTGTATTTCGAGTAGATAGGGTTAGGAACGAAGTGGTGAGGGTGAGAACGGCTGTAAGAAATGAGTTAGCGGCTAGAGTGGATATGAATGTGTTGAGGTGGTTTGGCCATGTTGAGAGAATGGAAAGTGGCTGTCTGCTAAAGAAGGTGATGAATGCAAGAGTTGATTGGAGAAGTACAAGAGGAAGGCCAAGGTTTGGGTGGATGGATGGTGTAAAGAAAGCTCTGGGTGATAGGAGGATAGATGTGAGTGAGGCAAGAGAGCGTGCTAGAAATAGGAATAAATGGCGAGCGATTGTGACGTAGTTCCGGTAGGCCCTGCTGCTTCCTCTGGTGCCTTATATGATCGCGGAGGTAGCAGCAGTAGGGGACTCAGCAGTATGAAGCTTCATCTGTGGTGGAAAATGTGGGAGGTTGGGCTG
>NC_090734.1:90954523-90957023 GCF_036898095.1 Palaemon carinicauda
TATCTCTGCCCACCTACTCCTCTAAACAATAAAAAAAGAGTAAACCTACTTCGTGAATTTTAATGCACTTTCTAATCACGTGGAAACATGAAAATTACGTAATCCCTCATGTTCATATCTCGTATGGGTCATACAGCATACTTAAACGGCGTTGCACAAGATTTCGTAATAAAATATGTGAAAAAAAAGTTAATTTTTAAAAATAACGTAAATCTACTTATACTGAATTAAATGAAAGTACAATTAAATGAAAATAGAAGTACATAAATGACCTATAATCACATGAATGACCTACTCGAACCTGCATAAGTGGAACTAACCTTACGAGCTGACTATGCATTTCTTAAATACACAAATGAAATACATAAATAAGACATTTACTCTTATGCTAGACCAGTTGCGCAAGGATGTATATATATATATATGTATATATATATATATATATATATATATATATATATATATATATATATATATACGTGTGTCTGTGTGTATATATATATATATATATATATATATATATATATATATATATATATATATATATATATATATACGTGTGTCTGTGTGTGTATATATATATATATATATATATATATATATATATATATATATATATATATATATATATATATATATATATATATATATATATATATATATATAGATATATGTGTGTGTGTGTGTATATATGATGTATGAGTATTTATAATTTCATTATTATATATAAACATATTTCTCTTAAGTTCACTTAGATATCTTCATAGAAATTTGCTACCGTGTCTTTTCTCCTTCTTATGTCCTTAAAATATATTCTTTGAAATAGTGTGTTTGATATAACATGGACATATTGTATCATATCCATGATAAATCCCTTAAATACATTAAATATGAAGAAAGTCGCTGCAACATAGTTTTGCCTTTTTACTGATGAAATGGAAATTTGGGACTTGGTATATTCTCTAGCTATAGAAATGGCAGGAGAATTAAAATGGTAGTGTTTATTGTGTTATTAGATCTTCAGATATATAAATTAAAGCTACCGAAGGTTGCACGAAAAATTTAAATGAACATCAAAAGAAAGAACAGAGAATACGATTTTACGATTGTGTTGTGTGATCCAACTTTATTATTTTATTTTTTTTTTTCATAAAATCCTTTAGTTAGAAACCTTTGTAGATGAGTGTGCATATAATAGATAAGCATATTTGAACGCAGATATTGGAAATATATATAATAGATATAGGAAAAAAAACATGAAGTGATAGTTATATTCAATAAAAATAAATCAACAAAGATAGAAGGTATAAATAACTCAGGAATTCAGAAACCGGCGTATGAGGTAATGCTAAATAGGCCTTAAGGCTGAAGTAACCTAAAAGTTTCAAGGGTTGATTACTTCAGAAATTAAATTAATAAAATGATTTTATCATAAAAACTCTGTAAAAAAAAAGAAAAAAAAAAAAAGGTTAGGACCAATTCATTTCTCGAGACTACTTTCTATTTACGGCATTTGCTTTCCATCATTATTTCTCTATTTTTTCTAAGTCACCAGTTTATTTATAATAATGATTCTATTTATCTCTGTCCATGGAATTCACTCAGTTTCTACAATTAAAACTAGTTATGTTTCCATCTTTAAATTATGGGAAGATATAATTGTAAAAGACATCCTAAACAAGAGAAGTAGGAAATCAAAGTCAGTATTTAGATTTGAATTACTAAACTTGAAATATTGTTCCTATCCTTATCTCTCTGAAAAATTCCATTCCGGAAAAGATGATACATACATGAGCAAAACACAACAAGAAGTAGAACAACAACAAATAGATCCGAGGAGACTCCTTTCTTGTGTAACCGGCACACGACCCTTGTACAAAATATTCCGCCTTTAAATTGAATAAGAAGATAGATTCGACAATCAGAAGGGCCTCACTACAATAAAACGCACCTTCAAACGTGTTGCCTTTATGTCACGGCGGGGTCAGTTTTTCTACGAGAGAGAGAGAGAGAGAGAGAGAGAGAGAGAGAGAGAGAGAGAGAGAGAGAGAGAGAGAGAGAGAGAATCAAGACTTTTAAAGATTATTAATCCGATAAATATTTCTATATCTGGAAGCTGGTGAGATAGATAGCCATAGGCCTTGAAATCCCCGAGGCACGTTTTATAGAATGATAAAAAGGTTATATAAAGGGAGGTATTGTCACACCTATTACATTGGCTGTGGAAGGATAGTTTGAGAAGTAATTATTATTATTATTATTATTATTATTATTATTATTATTATTATTATCTATATATTAATACGATAGCGTGCGTGCTATTTATTTTGTGTCATGCTTTAAAGAAAACGGAAATAATTTCATGGTATACTCGTGTGTCACGCTTTAAAGAAAACGTAAATAATTTTATGGTATACTCTCACAAATTTATATTAGATTTTGATTACTTAACCAAAGCACATCTTATATAGTTTTCCCAATTTTGTCTTTTGCACCTGAC
>NC_090734.1:90962023-90967023 GCF_036898095.1 Palaemon carinicauda
GTAAGAGACTGATGTCTCGCCAGGTAAATCCTCGGACAGCTGGTAGCGGTCAGGTTCCAATTCTTTTATGGGCTCTCGTGACATGGTTGGTTTCGACCTGGCCTTTCATTAGAAGGGGCTAGCGTTCGATCCCAAGTATGAGGTAGAAATTTATTTCTATTTGAACACGATGTTGTGTTGATATTAATCCATATTGACTCATTAGGGGTAATTTGAATGAATTACTACCAATTGTGTCACGTGGTGGCCCGGGGAATTGGGTAAAACTCGCTGGTAAGAGACTGATGTCTCGCCAGGTAAATCCTCGGACAGCTGGTAGCGGTCAGGTTCCAATTCTTTTATGGGCTCTCGTGACATGGTTGGTTTCGACCTGGCCTTTCATTAGAAGGGGCTAGCGTTCGATCCCAAGTATGAGGTAGAAATTTATTTCTATTTGAACACGATGTTGTGTTGATATTAATCCATATTGACTCATTAGGGGTAATTTGAATGAATTACTACCAATTGTGTCACGTGGTGGCGCGGGGAATTGGGTAAAACTCCCTGGTAAGAGACTGATGTCTCGCCAGGTAAATCCTCGGACAGCTGGTAGCGGTCAGGTTCCAATTCTTTTATGGGCTCTCGTGACATGGTTGGTTTCGACCTGGCCTTTCATTAGAAGGGGCTAGCGTTCGATCCCAAGTATGAGGTAGAAATTTATTTCTATTTGAACACGATGTTGTGTTGATATTAATCCATATTGACTCATTAGGGGTAATTTGAATGAATTACTACCAATTGTGTCACGTGGTGGCCCGGGGAATTGGGTAAAACTCGCTGGTAAGAGACTGATGTCTCGCCAGGTAAATCCTCGGACAGCTGGTAGCGGTCAGGTTCCAATTCTTTTATGGGCTCTCGTGACATGGTTGGTTTCGACCTGGCCTTTCATTAGAAGGGGCTAGCGTTCGATCCCAAGTATGAGGTAGGAATTTATTTCTATTTGAACACGATGTTGTGTTGATATTAATCCATATTGACTCATTAGGGGTAATTTGAATGAATTACTACCAATTGTGTCACGTGGTGGCCCGGGGAATTGGGTAAAATTCGCTGGTAAGAGACTGATGTCTCGCCAGGTAAATCCTCGGACAGCTGGTAGCGGTCAGGTTCCAATTCTTTTATGGGCTCTCGTGACATGGTTGGTTTCGACCTGGCCTTTCATTAGAAGGGGCTAGCGTTCGATCCCAAGTATGAGGTAGAAATTTATTTCTATTTGAACACGATGTTGTGTTGATATTAATCCATATTGACTCATTAGGGGTAATTTGAATGAATTACTACCAATTGTGTCACGTGGTGGCCCGGGGAATTGGGTAAAACTCGCTGGTAAGAGACTGATGTCTTGCCAGGTAAATCCTCGGACAGCTGGTAGCGGTCAGGTTCCAATTCTTTTATGGGCTCTCGTGACATGGTTGGTTTCGACCTGGCCTTTCATTAGAAGGGGCTAGCGTTCGATCCCAAGTATGAGGTAGAAATTTATTTCTATTTGAACACGATGTTGTGTTGATATTAATCCATATTGACTCATTAGGGGTAATTTGAATGAATTACTACCAATTGTGTCACGTGGTGGCCCGGGGAATTGGGTAAAACTCGCTGGTAAGAGACTGATGTCTCGCCAGGTAAATCCTCGGACAGCTGGTAGCGGTCAGGTTCCAATTCTTTTATGGGCTCTCGTGACATGGTTGGTTTCGACCTGGCCTTTCATTAGAAGGGGCTAGCGTTCGATCCCAAGTATGAGGTAGAAATTTATTTCTATTTGAACACGATGTTGTGTTGATATTAATCCATATTGACTCATTAGGGGTAATTTGAATGAATTACTACCAATTGTGTCACGTAGTGGCCCAGGGAATTGGGTAAAACTCGCTGGTAAGAGACTGATGTCTCGCCAGGTAAATCCTCGGACAGCTGGTAGCGGTCAGGTTCCAATTCTTTTATGGGCTCTCGTGACATGGTTGGTTTCGACCTGGCCTTTCATTAGAAGGGGCTAGCGTTCGATCCCAAGTATGAGGTAGAAATTTATTTCTATTTGAACACGATGTTGTGTTGATATTAATCCATATTGACTCATTAGGGGTAATTTGAATGAATTACTACCAATTGTGTCACGTGGTGGCCCGGGGAATTGGGTAAAACTCGCTGGTAAGAGACTGATGTCTCGCCAGGTAAATCCTCGGACAGCTGGTAGCGGTCAGGTTCCAATTCTTTTATGGGCTCTCGTGACATGGTTGGTTTCGACCTGGCCTTTCATTAGAAGGGGCTAGCGTTCGATCCCAAGTATGAGGTAGAAATTTATTTCTATTTGAACACGATGTTGTGTTGATATTAATCCATATTGACTCATTAGGGGTAATTTGAATGAATTACTACCAATTGTGTCACGTAGTGGCCCGGGGAATTGGGTAAAACTCGCTGGTAAGAGACTGATGTCTCGCCAGGTAAATCCTCGGACAGCTGGTAGCGGTCAGGTTCCAATTCTTTTATGGGCTCTCGTGACATGGTTGGTTTCGACCTGGCCTTTCATTAGAAGGGGCTAGCGTTCGATCCCAAGTATGAGGTAGAAATTTATTTCTATTTGAACACGATGTTGTGTTGATATTAATCCATATTGACTCATTAGGGGTAATTTGAATGAATTACTACCAATTGTGTCACGTGGTGGCCCGGGGAATTGGGTAAAACTCGCTGGTAAGAGACTGATGTCTCGCCAGGTAAATCCTCGGACAGCTGGTAGCGGTCAGGTTCCAATTCTTTTATGGGCTCTCGTGACATGGTTGGTTTCGACCTGGCCTTTCATTAGAAGGGGCTAGCGTTCGATCCCAAGTATAAGGTAGAAATTTATTTCTATTTGAACACGATGTTGTGTTGATATTAATCCATATTGACTCATTAGGGGTAATTTGAATGAATTACTACCAATTGTGTCACGTGGTGGCCCGGGGAATTGGGTAAAATTCGCTGGTAAGAGACTGATGTCTCGCCAGGTAAATCCTCGGACAGCTGGTAGCGGTCAGGTTCCAATTCTTTTATGGGCTCTCGTGACATGGTTGGTTTCGACCTGGCCTTTCATTAGAAGGGGCTAGCGTTCGATCCCAAGTATGAGGTAGAAATTTATTTCTATTTGAACACGATGTTGTGTTGATATTAATCCATATTGACTCATTAGGGGTAATTTGAATGAATTACTACCAATTGTGTCACGTGGTGGCCCGGGGAATTGGGTAAAACTCGCTGGTAAGAGACTGATGTCTCGCCAGGTAAATCCTCGGACAGCTGGTAGCGGTCAGGTTCCAATTCTTTTATGGGCTCTCGTGACATGGTTGGTTTCGACCTGGCCTTTCATTAGAAGGGGCTAGCGTTCGATCCCAAGTATGAGGTAGAAATTTATTTCTATTTGAACACGATGTTGTGTTGATATTAATCCATATTGACTCATTAGGGGTAATTTGAATGAATTACTACCAATTGTGTCACGTGGTGGCCCGGGGAATTGGGTAAAACTCGCTGGTAAGAGACTGATGTCTCGCCAGGTAAATCCTCGGACAGCTGGTAGCGGTCAGGTTCCAATTCTTTTATGGGCTCTCGTGACATGGTTGGTTTCGACCTGGCCTTTCATTAGAAGGGGCTAGCGTTCGATCCCAAGTATGAGGTAGAAATTTATTTCTATTTGAACACGATGTTGTGTTGATATTAATCCATATTGACTCATTAGGGGTAATTTGAATGAATTACTACCAATTGTGTCACGTGGTGGCCCGGGGAATTGGGTAAAACTCGCTGGTAAGAGACTGATGTCTCGCCAGGTAAATCCTCGGACAGCTGGTAGCGGTCAGGTTCCAATTCTTTTATGGGCTCTCGTGACATGGTTGGTTTCGACCTGGCCTTTCATTAGAAGGGGCTAGCGTTCGATCCCAAGTATGAGGTAGAAATTTATTTCTATTTGAACACGATGTTGTGTTGATATTAATCCATATTGACTCATTAGGGGTAATTTGAATGAATTACTACCAATTGTGTCACGTGGTGGCCCGGGGAATTGGGTAAAACTCGCTGGTAAGAGACTGATGTCTCGCCAGGTAAATCCTCGGACAGCTGGTAGCGGTCAGGTTCCAATTCTTTTATGGGCTCTCGTGACATGGTTGGTTTCGACCTGGCCTTTCATTAGAAGGGGCTAGCGTTCGATCCCAAGTATGAGGTAGAAATTTATTTCTATTTGAACACGATGTTGTGTTGATATTAATCCAAATTGACTCATTAGGGGTAATTTGAATGAATTACTACCAATTGTGTCACGTGGTGGCCCGGGGAATTGGGTAAAACTCGCTGGTAAGAGACTGATGTCTCGCCAGGTAAATCCTCGGACAGCTGGTAGCGGTCAGGTTCCAATTCTTTTATGGGCTCTCGTGACATGGTTCGTTTCGACCTGGCCTTTCATTAGAAGGGGCTAGCGTTCGATCCCAAGTATGAGGTAGAAATTTATTTCTATTTGAACACGATGTTGTGTTGATATTAATCCATATTGACTCATTAGGGGTAATTTGAATGAATTACTACCAATTGTGTCACGTGGTGGCCCGGGGAATTGGGTAAAACTCGCTGGTAAGAGACTAAAGTCTCGCCAGGTAAATCCTCGGACAGCTGGTAGCGGTCAGGTTCCAATTCTTTTATGGGCTCTCGTGACATGGTTGGTTTCGACCTGGCCTTTCATTAGAAGGGGCTAGCGTTCGATCCCAAGTATGAGGTAGAAATTTATTTCTATTTGAACACGATGTTGTGTTGATATTAATCCATATTGACTCATTAGGGGTAATTTGAATGAATTACTACCAATTGTGTCACGTGGTGGCCCGGGGAATTGGGTAAAACTCGCTGGTAAGAGACTGATGTCTCGCCAGGTAAATCCTCGGACAGCTGGTAGCGGTCAGGTTCCAATTCTTTTATGGGCTCTCGTGACATGG
>NC_090734.1:90974523-90979523 GCF_036898095.1 Palaemon carinicauda
AACTCGAGACCGTTCAGGAGGTAGCTATCGCTAGTGACGAATATTGCTTGTCTCATAAGAGTGAGTTAGGGGGAGTAACGACAAATGTGAAGTCTAGTTGGGTTAAGATGGGTAGGAATAATAATGCTAATCCGAATAATAATGCTAAGGTGTTTAACAGAAATAATCATGTAAGTAATAATAATCAGGGTAATAATCAGGGTAATAATCAGGGTAATGCTAATAATAATTTTTCTCCTAACAGAGGTAATAGGCAAAATATATATAATCCAGAGAAATTGAAAACATTGACGTGCTTCTTTTGCAATAAGAAGGGGCACGTAAAGAGCATGTGCTATGCGTTTAGAAAATCCCAAAATGCTAATGTTAGGCCAGTGATGGGCGTGGAAGAGAGAGAGAGAAAACCTACCCCAATAACATCCGCTGATCAATGACTACCTGGTTGTTTTGACAGATATTTGTCCTTCGGTAGTGTCTCTTTCGCCAATTCGTCCGAGAAAAGACGTGTGCGCATTTTGCGTGATACCGGTGCAGCTCAGTCTTTGATTCTAAGGGAGGCATTACCTTGTAATTTTGTACCCAAAAGTGGGGAATTAGTGTTATTGGCTGGTTTTCTTGATTCTGTAAAGTCGTATGCTATTGAAAATTTTAATTTAATCTGCCCTTCCTTTGCAAGGAATTTGAAATTGGCCATAGTTGATAAATTCCCGGTTAAGGAGATTGATGTTGTGTTAGGGAATGATGTGGCTATGAAGAATAATAATTGTCCGATATTGATAAACCCTGATAGTGAAGTAGCAGCAGTTACTCGTTCTAGTGCTAGAATTACTGACGCTGCAGAGTCAACAATTGATGTAGATTTAAGTAGTTTAGATCAGTGTTTCTCAACGTGGGCCATATGGCCCCCTTGGGGGCCATGAGAATTTTTCAGGGGCCACAAGACAAAATTGGAAAAATGGGGGGCCATGGGGGGGCCACAGAAAATCTAGGACCCACAAAATATATAAATGTGTAATATTTTGAAATAAATCATTATTATGCTTCGAATATTCTGTTTATCATGCTTGACTTTAGTTTAAACATCATTCAATTCAATATACAGTACCAGGTAATTTTTGCAGACAGTGAAATATGTGCCTGCTATGTATGACCTCACTCTCAAATGAAAGTATGCGTCCCAGCAAACTGAAAAAGCATCTGGAGACTGCACATAAAGACAAGAAAGACAAGCCGCTAGATTTCTTCAAAAAATTACTTGATGAGTTCCAAGGAAGGATGACAGTGAATCATATGTTTACCCAAAAAGTGGCAAAAGTAGATAAAGGGATGTTGGCTTCTTACAAGATAGCAAATTTGATTGCAAAAGCAGGTAAGCCTCATACTATCGATGAATCTCTGATCATACCGTCTGTGGCTGTAGTGCTTTCAACAGTCATGAATCAGAGTCCACAAGAGGTAACTAGTGTTATTCCTCTGAGCAACTCCTCAGTATCACGCCGCATTGATGAGATGGCAGCTGATGTTGAAAGCCAATTAGTCTCAAAACTGCAGGTGAATGAATTCTCGCTTCATCTCGACGAATCAACTTTACCTGATAATTTTGCTCTTCTGGTGGTATTTGTCTGGTTTCTTGATGTTCATGAAATATGTCAAGAAATGCTTTTCGCATTGAAATTAACGAATGACACTAAAGGTGAATCCATCTTCAAAAAACTTGAGGTCTATTTTGAGGGGAATAACATTACACTCAAGAACATTGTGGCTTGTGCAACAGATGGCGCTGCTGTTATGATTGGAAGGTATCAGTGATTCAGTGCTTACTTAAAAAAAGCTGTTTCTAATGTCGTTTGTGTGCACTGTGTTGTTCACTGGCAGCACCTGGTTGCCAAAAACCTAGCAGGACGTCTGCATGAAGCACTTGGGCATGTTATCAAGGCTATCAACTTGATAAAAAATAGTGCACAGAAAGATCGCCTCTTTCAGCAATTATGTGAAAAGAACAATGAAGGAGGCAATTACTGCATTTAAAGGGAAACTCAAGCTGTTCTGATTGAACCTTGGAAGACGAGAGTTTGCACAGTTTCCTTCCTTAGCAGTTATATCCACCAAACTGCTTGATGATGACCTAGCAGTGAATGTTGACCATCTGAAGCAGTTGCATAATGATATGGAAACTCACTTCTCTGACCTACTGCAAATGACTGTGCCACACTGGTTTGTGGATCCCTTCATTGTTGATGTATCTGAAGTTGATGTCACCCTACAAGAATGTGTCATTGTACTTCAGAATAACACAACAGCTCAAGCAAGGTTCAAGCATGGAGGACACCAGAAGCTGTGGATGAATCAAGATATGTATAAGTAGTACCCAATACTCTGGAAAGATGTGAAGTTGCTCTTACTTGCCTTTCCCACATCTTACTTGGTTGAGACTGGTTTCAATCGGGTGATGTGCCTGCTGTCAAAGACACGAATTCGCCTTGACATAGAAAAAAAAAGAAGCAATTTACGTCTCGCTCTAACAGCTTTCAAGCCAAACACTGACAAGTTTGCAGCCTTGCATCAGTCACAGGGATCCCACTGAAACCTTTCAAGATAAAGCCAATTGTACCTACATGTATTCCATGTTTTGTATTCCTTTTGTAAATAAATAAGTATTCAAATAAAATATTTTTCTAATTAATATTGTTATTTGATTTATACATGAAATTAGTGTTTTGAGTACATGGTACTATTCAAGCTAGAACCATTAATAGACCTACTTCCCTAGGCGTATTAAGGGGATGGACGGATGGCGGGTGCTGGGGGGGTGCATTAGAACTCAAAGTTGGCATGGAGGGGCCACAAGAACTTGCACTGGATTGAAGGGGGCCACCACCAGAAAAAGGTTGAGAAACACTGGTTTAGATCGTAGTGATAGCCTAGCTGTAGATCTTGGAATGTTAACGGACAAGTTAAATTGGACTACTGAAGAGCTAATCAAATCCCAGAAAAAGGAGTTTCGGGAACTCCCTATCGAGTCAGGGGAGGTGTCTGATATGACTGGTCCCAAATTTAAGATATTTAATAATATTTTATATAGTTTGAGTAGGCCTATGGGGGTGGATAATGTTGATTATGAAATTGTGAAACAAATAATGGTTCCTTTTGGTTACAGGAAGGAGTTAATGTCATTGGCGCACGAAAGTGGTCTGGCCGGCCATTTTGGAATTCATAAAACTTCTTGCAAATTGTTAGGGAATTATTATTGGCCGAAGTTGAAGGCAGATGTAAAGAAGTTTGTCAATAGTTGTGATGTGTGCCAGAGGGTCGGTAAACCCAATCAGCGGATTCCAAAATCGCCTCTATGTCCTATTCCTGTAGTTTCCGAACCTTTTAAGGAAGTCATTATTGATGTGGTTGGACCATTACCGAAGACGCGTAGTGGTAATGAGTATATTTTGACAATCATGGATAGGATGTCTCGATATCCCGAGGCAATACCACTACGTACAATAAAAAGTGTTAAAATTGTAGATGTACTAATTGACTTTTTTACCAGGTTTGGGATGCCTAAGATTATTCAATCGGATTGTGGTTCTAATTTTGTTAGCAGCTATTTCAGAGATAGAATGGCAGAGTTAAATATAAAACATGTGACTTCTTCTCCATATCATCCGGAAAGCCAGGGAGCTCTGGAGAGATTTCATCAGACCCTGAAATCCATGGTAAAGAAATATTGTTTGATTAATGGTTCTGAATGGGATAAGGAATTACCTTATTTGTTGTTCGCTTTTCGTTCTGTCCCAAGTCAGTCTTTAGGTTTTTCGCCTTTCAGCCTTGTGTTTGGCCATTGTGTTCGAGGTCCTCTTGATGTGGTTTGTGAGTCTTGGGAGGGAGACGTCCCTGAGGTTAATTTATTGGATTATGTGTCTAATCTAGGCGATAAATTAACCAAGGCTTGGAAATTTGCGGGTGAAAACTTATTATGTAGCCAAAAAAGAATGAAGTTTTTCTTTGATAGAAGGTCCAAGGCATGCGACTTTGCGGTAGACGATAAAGTATTGGTTTTGTTACCCTTCCCAGGGAATCCATTGAAAGCTTCTTTTTCAGGTCCTTGGAAAATTTTGAAAAAAATAAGTGAAGTTAACTATTTAGTGGAGACACCTCAAAGAAGGAAACCTTTTCAACTGTGTCATGTAAATATGTTGAAAGCTTATATGGAACGGGAAAAAGTCATTCCTGTGGCAACTATTGGGAACACGGTAGATTCTGAGAACAATAACCATTTTTCTTTTTCAGAGGGGGAGGGTATTGATGATAATTGTTTTAATGGATGTGAATGGCGGTCGGATAATAGAAAGTCTTTGGAAAAATTTTCGGGAGTAATTTCACATTTAGGTATTGAAGAACAAAGGTCTTTGAAAAATTTAGTATCTAATTATAAAGAATTATTTTCGGATGTACCGGGTAGGACTTCGGTCCTTGAACATGATGTAGAGGTAGGTAGCGCCACTCCTGTGAAACAATCTCCTTACAGGTTGAATCCCTTCAAAAATGAGGTTGTAGCAAAGGAAGTGGATTATATGCTAAAACATGACCTAATTGAACCTAGTCAAAGTCCTTGGTCATCACCTGTTGTATTGGTAAAGAAATCCGACGGTGATTTCAGGATATGTTTTGATTACCGTAAGTTGAATGAGTTATCTAAATCTGATTGTTATCCATTACCTCGAATTGAGGATTGTATTGATCGAATGGGGAAGGCCAAATACATTAGCAAATTCGATTTGTTGAAAGGTTATTGGCAAGTTCCTCTTTCAAAGCGGGCAAGTGCCCTGTCTGCTTTTGTAACACCACAGGGATTGTCTCAATGTAAAGTTATGCCGTTTGGTATGAAGAACGCGGCTGCCACCTTTCAGAGGTCAATGAATACTTTAGTCCATGGTTTAGAAGGATGTGTTGTGTATATTGATGATATTGTTATTTATAGCGATGATTGGGAAACCCATTTAAAACGT
>NC_090734.1:90987023-90999523 GCF_036898095.1 Palaemon carinicauda
GTTTACTGTAATTAGGCTGTAATAAAATTCTAACCTATGTTCGTCTAACAAAGGAACATAGCCTAGTTTATCCCTTCCGTTCTCCAGAATTAACTTTAAGTAACTTATAGGCAACAAATGGGGCGACAATACACCTTTAGTTGCTAACGTGATAGCTTCTACATAATCCTTGGATTTCTCAATGAAATGTGCAATTCTGTTATGTATGTGATCTATCTTTGAATCATAATACGTTAATGTTGCCAACAAATCCTGTACTTCCATAATTTGAACGATAATATTTGAATGTTCATTTACTAAATCCATAATTTTATTGATTGAAGCTAACTGATTCCTTAGTTCTGACATAATCAATTCATCTTCATGAGTCAAGAACTCAATTTTCTTATTTTGATTACTAATTTTAAGACGATTGGAAATTCCTAAACCTAAACCAGCAACAGACCCAAAGATGCTTAATGCAGCATAAATAAACGGATTCCGTCTTTCTTTATGTTCGTGTCCTACTGTCCACATCAAAAGGTCATAAGCCAAAGATCCTGTCTCGTCAGTCTTATTTTTCAAGTCATCAGATAGCATCTCTGCAACTTTTAATGTTGATCCAAGCAAACTCTCTGTAGTCAAATGAAAATGTCTTCTATGCAACTCATCCAATGATGCAGAAAACTTTGAAATGGCGGTTCTTAACCCTGGATAGGTACGGTCCTCGGACACCCCTTTAAGGGTATACTCGGACGCGAACGACCCCGACGCCAAAAAAAATTCTTGAAAAATCAGTTTTTGCAGTAACCTCCTTTTTTCTTTTGCCAAAAAAAACTTCAATGAATGCTAAAAACAACTGTAAAGATAAATACTACTCATCTGCAGAAAAACTATTTATTATAAATATTTTAAAAAATTAAGTAGAAAAAAAAAGACCTGACATAAAAATTCATAAAAAAAAAGTTTATACATATATACTCAAATCCTTTTAGGAATTGATTCTTGAATGTTTAGGACACATCTTGATGTATTTTGGATGAAGTCAGACCCATGGAGGTGAAGATCTGAAATGAGAAAAAAAGGTTAACTTTTTTTGGCCAAAAAAAATTGTCCAAATTTCATGAATTTTTTTGGGTACCCAAATGAAATAGGAAGTGGCTAATTTTTTTAGGGAATAAACATATGTTATCCTAAAATAGAAATATGTAAAAAAATCTTCATTATTTTGTAAATTACATTTATATCAGGGGCCATATCTAAAGGTAATTTTTTGAGTACTTGGAAATTTCGTAAAAAAATACATATATTTAATATATAATATGATATTTATGCAGGTAAAAATATACAAAAATATCACAAATTCTATAGGGAACAAGAATATATATAGATAGGGCAGCTTACGCTTCGGATATGTCCACAAAATGGCCGCCAACCACACTGATTCAGACTCCCTAATCTGCCACTTGAAATGTAGGAAGGGTATGTCAATTTCAAGGTGTTATTTACTAATCTAATTATTATTGGATATGCATAAAAATTGTATGGTGGGTTTCTGGATAATTGTCGATTATTTTACGACTATAAAATTAAAATTCTGACCCCAAAAATTTTTTTGAAGGGAAATAAAATCGAAAAAAAAATGTAAAACAATATTTTAGCTAAAAAAACTTGAAGATATTCAATCAAAAAAAAAGTAAACAAAATTTTCCGACAAATAAACATCTAGAGGAATCATTACTCTGTGATAGTTCCTTAGTACGTAGTAATTTTGAAAGAATTGGGAAAAAACGAAAAAATGGCAATCACCGGAAAATCGAACACATACCTATATATACGCCATATCTGGCTAAAAAAAAGATAGGCATGGGTAGCCAGATCATCTAGAAACACTTTCCAACACTATAAAAATATAAGTTTTGCGACACTACTTGCCAATTCCTTACGGTAACATGACTAAGCAAAAAAATGCAAAACAAATAAAAAGGGGCACTCGTGGAAAAATGGCCATTCTAATATACGGCATTTCAGAAAAAAAAAATTTCAGCCACGTGCTAGGCAAACCATCAAGGCATATTTTCCGACAAATAAACATATAAATGAAATATTACTCTGTGATAGTTCCTTAGTACGTAGTTATTTTGAAAGAAATGGGAAAAAACGAAAAAATGGCAATCACAGGAAAATCGAACACATACTTATATATACGCCATATCTGGCTAAAAAAAAAATAGGCATGGGTAGCCAGATCATCTAGAAACACTTTCCAACACTATAAAAATATAAGTTTTGCGACACTACTTGCCAATTCCTTACGGTAACATGACTAAGCAAAAAAATGCAAAACAAATAAAAAGGGGCACTCGCGGAAAAATGCCCAACATTCTAATATACGGCATCTCAGATAAAAAAAAAGACATGCACGTGTTAGCCCAACCATCAAGGCACACTTTCTAACACATAAACATGAAAAAAAAATCAATAATATACGGCAATTCCTTACTACGTAGTAAATTTTTACAAATATTAAAAAAAACAGAAATTGGCAACCGCAGTTAAATACCCAATATACCAATAACTACGTCGTATCTGACAAAAACAAAATCACGCATGGGTAGCCAGATCATCTAGACACACTTTCCAACATTAAAAAAGCAAAAGTTTTACGACACTATTTCGCAATATCTTACGGAAAAATGACTTGGCAAAAAAATTAAAAAAAATTAAAAAGGGACACTCGCGGTAAAATGCCCGACATTCTAATATACGACATCTCAGATAAAAAAAAAGACATGCACGTGTTAGCCCAACCATCAAGGCACACTTTCTAACACATAAACATGAAAAAAAAATGAATAATATACGGCAATTCCTTACTACGTAGTAATTTTTACAAATATTGAAAAAAAAACAGAAATTGGTAACCGCAGTTAAATACCCAATATACCAATAACTACGTCGTATCTGACAAAAACAAAGTCATGCATGGGTAGCCAGATCATCTAGACACACTTTCCAACACTAAACAAGCAAAAGTTTTACGACACTATTTGGCAATATCTTACGGAAAAATGACTTGGCAAAAAGATTAAAAAAAATGAAAAAGGGGCACTCGCGGTAAAATGGTCCTCGTGGTGATGAACGACATTTTAACTAAAAAAAAAAACATGCACATGGTAGCCAAACAATCCACCAAGACTTTCCACAACTGATAACCTATACAAGTTGCACCATTCTACGACAATTTCATAATACGTAATAACTTTGATAATTATGCAAACTACCTCAGAAGGGTAAACTCGGACGCGAACGACCCCGACGCGTCTCAGAAATCGGGGAAGGAGTACAGCTACAGCAATGCACATCTGGACACTACTAGAGCGTGTAGGGGAGACACCTCCTGCAGGTCGATCACCCACAAATTCAGTCACAGGGGTGAGTCACGTGAGAAAAACCTGTTTTTTTTTGACGCTCGGGGTCGCAAACGACCCACCGTACCTATCCAGGGTTAAGCTAGTGACATCATTCTCTTGAAGAAAAATTGCTTGCATATTCATTTCTACAATTACGTTGGTTGATGTAATGGAAATGTCTTCTTGTCTTTCAAATATATTGCCATATTTAAAATATATACTTTTAGTTTTAGAGCTCATCCCACACGAGAAAAATGTCTGAGCGAACAATATCACTCCCAACAACAAAAAATTCGTCTTGGAAACCTGTAACGAGAAAAATATATGTAATTACTCCTGTATTAAAAAGAAAACTTTTAATCACATAAAATAAAAAAAAAATTTCCCTCACTTCTTTTCCTCTCTTTTCTTTTTAATTTCTTATGTGAGCCAATGGTACTATTTTCTAATCCGTGGGTTGGGATACGTTTTGAACTCTAAACCTATTGGCCGTTAATGTTTCCAAAATGTTAAATAGGCCTTCAAACTTAGGTGTTAGTTTATAATTGAGCCTTTTTCGTACATTGATTTGAATATATATGTTATCACCTACGGTATTTGTTTTAGTTGGTTTCGCTGTTTTATCATGATTCCTTTTCATTATGATTTGTGATTCTTCTAAATTCTTTCGAAGGATATCATATCGACTTATACTTTCATTTATACACTCTTTTAAAGGATTTGATAGATTAGTTGTAGGCGTTAATACATGGAAAGGCGTTCTAACTGGGGTACCATACAATGCTTCATGCGGTGACATTTTAATTGATATATGATATGAATGATTCAGAATACTCAGTGCCGCTGGTATTGCAATATCCCAGTTGGGGTCTGATCCCCCGAGTGTTACCCTCAATATATTCAATATCTTCTTATTTGCTCTTTCCACTAGCCCATTCGACTCTGGGTGATATATCATGGTATTTATTTTCTTTATGTTGAGAAATTCACACAATGAGGTTAGAAAGTGATTATTAAATTCACCACCCGAGTCTGAGATTATCATGTGTGGAATTCCATGTTTACAAATGTAACACTCGTAAAACTTCCTAGCGCATTCAATCGCAGTTTTAGTTTTAAGCGCTATTAGTTCTGTATATCGAGTTAAAGCATCTATAATTACTAAGAGGTGCTTATTTCCTCTGTCTGACTCGTAAAATCCTGTTAACAAATCTAAATGTATTCTTTCAAAGGGTTGATTGGGCACAGGATATGCTCCTAGGCTGACAGGTGTTTTCGTATGCCCTTTGTTTTCCTGACATGTGCGACAATTAGCTATGTGTCTTTTTATATCTGTAAGCATTGTATGCCAATAAAACAATGATTTGGCTTTCTGTGACACTAATGAGAACCCCGGGTGTCCATGTAATGGATTTGAATGCAACCAATTCAGGACAGTGGAAATAAGTGAGATTGGTACTACTACCTGGTCGTTAGTTACATGTAGTGTATTGCGGGTTTTCCTTGTCACAGTCCTACACAGAATATTATCTTTGATTATATAATTCTGCTGCTTATACTTTATATATTCCTTTTCTTTATGATTGCCTTTCAAAGCATTTATAATTGTTTCTATTTTCTGATCTTTTCTTTGCTCAGTCTGTAACAATTCAGCGCTCCAGCCTAAATCTTCTTGTTCAGATATTGTTTTTACAATAGGCATGGATGTTGATATATCTATTAATTCAGCTAAAGGCTCCGTACAAGATGACACGGGGTTGCGTGATAATGCATCCGCAATGATATTTGCTTTCCCAGGTAAATACCCGATTCTTGCGCCAAAATCTTGAATGATCAAATGCCACCGAGTTCGTTTAGGGCTGTGGTTGAAGCCTTTAAAGAACTCTGTTAGTGGTTTATGATCAGTAAGAACTTTAACGGGATAACCGTAAATTATGAACTTAAAATGCACTAGCGAATTAACAATAGCTAGCCCTTCCTTGTCTATTACTGCATACTTACTTTCGGAAGTTCTCAATTTTCGAGAATAGAAAGCTATCGGGAAAAATTGTTTATCATATTGCTGAAGCAATACCCCTCCTACTCCTAAGTCTGAGGTGTCTGTTGCAATGAAGAATTCCTTACCGAAGTCAGGAAATTTTAAGATAGGAGAACTACACAGTTCATCTTTCAAAGTATTAAACGCCTGTTGATGTTGCTCAGACCTTATGAAATCTACGCCCTTCTTCGTAAGATCAGTTAAAGGAGCGGCTATTATTGAATAGTTGCGTATAAAACGCCTGTAATATCCACTACAACCCAGAAATTGCTGTATTCCCTTGACATTAGTAGGTATGGGAAAATTACGTATAGCCGACACCTTATCATGGACTACTTTAAGACCTTGGCTTGACACCATGAAACCCAAATGTATTAATTCTGTTTTGAAAAATTCACACTTACTAATCTTTACCCTTAAGTTGTGTTGTCTTAATATCTGTAGTACTAGTTCTAACTTACGTAGATGTTCTTCTAAGGTGTTGGAAAAGATTACAAGATCATCCATATAGGCATGCAATATATCCCCTAACAAGTCTCCAAACACTATGTTAATCATTCTTGTAAATGTTATAGGAGCACAACGTAAACCAAAAGGCATCCGTAAAAATTCATAATGTCCCCTGGCTGTGCTGAAGGCTGTGTATGGGATACTATCTTCTTCTAATGATATCTGGTGAAAGCCTTTAAGTAAGTCTAAACTGGTCAAATATTTATTCTGACCTAACATTGACAAAATATCGTCAGTACATGGCACTGGGAATCGATCAGGGATCGTTTCCTCGTTTAGATGACGAAAGTCGACGCAGATACGCCATGTTCGATCTTTTTTCGGTATAACTATTAAAGGAAAATTATAAGGGCTGTTTGATTTCCTAATGACTCCTTCTTCTAGCATTTTACCTACTTCATCATTTATTTCATTCTGGAATTTCATAGGAAGTCTATACGAGGGTACATATATAATTTTCTGCTTGTCCTTTAACCTTATTTGATGCTCGATCACATCTGTTTTTCCTAAGGATCCATCCGTAGTGGAAAAAACATCATGATATTTAGATAAAAGTTCAAAAATTTTCTGCTGAATTTCTTCGCCTTGAATGTCCTTATTGATTTTATTTTTAATAGATCGCAAAAGGGATTCATCCGCAACTGATTGAGAGTGATTGATTTCAGCAACGGTGAGAATACGATGTTTATAAACTTCTACATCCAAGATATGTTGATTTTTGTGAATTACCAAAGTGTTATTCAAATGATTACAGACTTCGAAATTAGATTGCTGATGTGAGCCTACTGTATAAATAGCTTGTGTGACAGACAATCCGTTAGTTTTCAAAGTATCGGAAAGGATTAATATTTCAGATCCCGGTAATGTTTTCTTTATTTGCACTATTGAATTCGAAGGTAGGTTTGGTTCGATAGATTGCGTGCAAGATGATATTACGGGTGAACGAGAATTCTGCTGGGTCGCGTATATTATTTCTTTATTAGTGAGACAAGTTATTGGTTCTTCAACGTACGTTACGGTTACATTTGTCGTCTCCTTTTTATCCAAAACTGATTTTAAGGTATTAGAAGACTTATAGAATTTCCCTTTGATATACACGCCGTGCTTGGCAGGAGCTAAGATAATGTTTTGATTTCCCATAGATGGGTATCCTATAATTACAGCTGGATACATATTAATGTTTTTTACAACAACAAATGTATCGGCAAACGTGCGATTACCGACTCTGAACTAAACATGAGTTATGCCTATGACGTTTAATTCATTATTTCCTATACCTGAAAGTCTAATTCCTGATTTTTCAATCGGAAAGTTCGAAAACAACAAATGATGTGTCTTCAAATCCATGATATTACGTGGACTACCAGAGTCCAAAAATAACGTAAAGGATTTGTGTTCTAAATTTACAGCACATAAGGTTGGCCGTAACTCATTTTGGCTTAATAATGTATGAATTCGTTGTAAATCTACGGGAGCATGCACTGTTTTACTTAATTCGGCCGTGTGTTTCATAGGAAAATCTATTGTCTCACAATTATCTGATAAAACATTAAATTGATTATTCAATACTATTGATGTTGACATGAATGACCTTGACCCAACATCACTCTCTTCCCCTCTAGAGTTAACTATGTGGTATTTGCTTTGTTCTGCACATTCTGAAAATTAGTCTGACCTTGCGAGGTTTGGTTTGACGACCCAGGCTCAGCGATATTTGAAAAGGTGTTTGTTTGTTTTGGACTCTGAACTGCAATGACGTTTGGTTGTTTCTTCTTATTGTTAAAATGAGGATTTTTCTTTTTATTTCCATAAGGAACTGACTGTGGAATTGACTGTGTATATCTGGGATATTGTTGTGTCTTACGCGAGTAACATTGACTATATGAATGCGTTGCAGTGTTGTGAATTGTATATATATAATATATATATATATATATATATATATATATATATATATATATATATATATATATATATATATATATATATATATATATATACATACATATATATATATATATATATATATATATATATATATATATATATATATATATATATATATATATATATATATATTATCAAACATGATAAAACTGTCAGTTTGTAATCATATTTTCTTATATCCAAATTCTTATTCACAGAAGTTAGAAATGAATTCCATTTACATCTGGAGTATTTCCTTTGTGAATGTGAGCCGTGTTGTTATAGATAAGGTGCAAGGTGAATGGAACTAACCTAATTCCTCAGACAGTGAGCTTATATACAAGAATTTCAAAGCAAGATGGTCACAAAATAAAAACTAGATAATTCCTGAAAACACAGACTTGAAGAGATTTTGTTAACAGTGAGGTGTACAGCAACATACACAATAAAAAAGAAAATACAGTTACAGTGTACGACCACGTGTGACACATGGCTACTCTTCTAAAAAAGACATACATTTGAAATGGGACACCCTGCTCTTGAGAAGCGTACTGTAGGCAGGTCATCCCGCAGGATATACACAGGTTTTAGGCGATTGATGGAGACCCAGTCCTCTATGCCACGAATTTTGATAAAGAAAGCATTCAGATTGGGACAGATTACAAAAAAGCGCTGGTATAATGGGGTGTTAGTGGTGGTGATGCAGAGTACAAATATATCAGTATATGTTGCTTAGTTGTGGGCTTGTATGTCTGGTGGCATAGAGTAAATTTTCCCACAACGTGATGTAGGCGCTGGAGATTGTCAGAGGAGGTTACAAACGGAAAAATTCTGCAGGGACGACCAACAGACTGCCATATACAATTTCAGCTGCACCTTTAGGACGGGTCCTTAGAACCTCGAGGACTTAAAAATGTTTGGTAAACCAGTTGGAGTCCTTGCAGCAGGACATCAAAGCTGCTTTGAGGTTGCGATGGCAACGTTCAATCATTCTGTTGGCAGCAGGATTTTAGGTGGTTGTCTAATGTAGGATGATTCCCAGGAGATTTGCTCATAATGTCCAAAACTGAGAGGTGAAAGTGGTACCCCTGTCAGTGGAAGTATGCTCAGGGATACCAAATCTAATTATCCACCCTGAGAGTAAGGCAGATGTACATGAGGCGGACATTGCAGTTTTCATGAGAATGGCTTCAGGCCAATAAGTGGAGTGCTCTATGACATTATAAAGGTAACGATGTCCTTTTGATATAGGTAGGGGACCTACTACGCTTACGTGAATGTGAGCAAAATAATGCTGAGGTTAAGGAAAGGTGCTCATTCCTGAATTTCTGTGTTGATGTAATTTTGAAGTTTGGCATGAAGTACAGCCGCATACCCAATCCTTAGCATTTATAGTAATGCTGTGCCAAAAGAACTTCGTTTTCATTGGCTGTGCAGTAGATCGGCGTGAGGGACGTAAGAGGCTAAGAGTGAAATCAAACACCTATTGGCACATGGGAGCAGGTATGCAAGGTTAAGGTCCATCAGTATTGATTTCACAGAGCAGGGTGGTATTGGAGTCATCAAGGACGACTTCTTCCCAATGGAAGAATGAACATGATGTCCTAGATGCGAATATTTTTGTTGAGCTTTTGCCTTTGCATTGTAATCCAGTCCCAGGTGAATGACACTCAATGTGTTTTTTGACAAGGCATCGAGAGACCCCAGTGGGTTCCTTGACAGGGCACCAGCAACGGGATTCATTTTCCCAGCGATGTGTCGGACTGTAGAGTGAAGGCATGCACCAGAGGCATGTGGTCTGTGCAAATGATGAATGGCGTTCCTTCTAAGAAGTAGTGAAAGTGACAAAAAGCCAAAGGCACTGCCAATAGTTTGAGGACGGAGGTAGAGAAACTGTATTCCACCCTGAAAAGTTTTTTACTGAAAAGGGCGAATGGGAGGTGCGAGCCGTTAACCACATGCTCAAATACTTCACCAATAGCGACATCGCTAGCATCAGGAGAGAGCTGGTCACTCCGATGGTCATCAATGTGAAGGAGCCGTGAGACTGTATCTGAGTGTCGAGGTGAATGCAACTAACTTTATATCCACAGAGTAACATTATATTGAACAGTTTCAGAGTAAGAGGTTCATATAAATATAAACATAATAATTACTGAAAAGACAAGCTTAAACAGGTTTTGTTGATAGTGAGGTGTAGAGCGAGTTAAACAATAGAAAAGAAACTACTGTTACAGTGACCAGCGTGTGTGAAATAAGTATGATAACATACGTACTCATTAATAATCTTATATAACGATTCAATAATACTACTATTTCACAACTGAAACCAAACTTTTTCTATTTTTATATATTATATATCTTAATTCAAAACAATGAAACGTAATTTTTTTCTCTAAAGGCATTTTAACTTTCCTGTAATCTTTTAAAATCGCGAAAATACTCCTTCATTGTCAAGTAAATTTTTAATCCCGTCTTAATTTACAAAAATCTGTTCTTCTATAATCTAGATTATCCTATAAAATATTTAAGAATTTCTACTTTTTCGTCACATTCTGAATTAAGTGATGTAACGGAAGTATTTTTCTTTTTTTTTTTGTAAATATCTAACTATTTCTTAAAGGGATTTCCCCTGTATCTCATTTGTATTTTTTTTTCAAAATTGAAATATTACTTTGCATCTGTGACATTTTTCCTTTGAAATGGTGATATGTCTTTCTGTTTCCGAGTCGTTTTTTTTTCTTTAAATCAAACCGTTTAAGTATAGATTCGTATATCATATATATTTTTCCTCAAAATTGTTAATAGGTTCCTCTGTAACAGACAGGTTTATTTAAGAAAATAAAATTGAAATATTACTCTAAAGCCTGAAATGCCCCTTTATAACTGCACAAGAGGATTTTTTTTCTTTAGTAAATCGTTGAAATATACTTCAGTAACCGAGATGTTTTTTTATTTAAAACCTTTAAATGTTCTGCATATGATAAATATTCGAAAATGTCTATCCCTTTAAATTCTAAAGCATTCCTCTGTATTCACAACTTTTTATTTACTGGTCACCTTCGTAAGCGATGCAACGGTCTTTCTCAATAACAAAGAAATATTCCTTCACATTCTAGTGGCTGTTTTCAAAACTTGGTAGACAGATTTTTTTAATGCTCCCTGTCGTGTGCGTGTGTTCGTGTATGTGTTTTAGGGTTATGGTGGCCTGTTGATGAAATTCTTGCCTGGCGATCGCTAGTCTGGGGTTCGAGTCACACTCAAACTCGATAGTTTCTCGTCGTTCCTGCAACCTCTCTATCCTTATGAGCTACGGATGGAGGGTTTGAGGGACCCTATAGGTCTACCTGCTGAGTCATCAGCAACCATTGCCTGGACCTTCCTGGTCATAGGCTGGATGGAGAGGGTGCCAGAGCATCATCTTGCTATTTCAGGGATTAATACTTTCCCTTACCTTTGCTTTTCATGACCTGCTTTTAAACCTTTAATATAAACTAAGCTGAATCAAATCAACGTTCATAGCAGAGAAGAAAGATGAAAACATAAAGCTTAGATGTTCCCTTCTCGTTGTGTACAGGACTCAGATGTACTCGTTCAATGCAGTATTTCTGTTCAGATGCTTCAGTGTATCTTTGTAAACAGATATATTGATAATAGATTTATGATTACTTGATATTGAATATCCATCTGCTCTCTAAAATTTGTATTCCTTCAATAGATTTTATTTGTTGTCTATCTGTAGAATATTGGAATATTAGCTATAATACTCTGTCTTTCACATTTTCCCCATTTACTTTGTAAAATAAGACAAAATAACGTTAGACTAAGATATAATCGAAAATCCTGATTGGAATTATCACTTAAATTGTCTACTATATATCTGAACGTTAATGAATAAAGTTCTGCTTTTCATATATTTCTCTGTTTTTTATATAGAGTTAAGTCTTCTATCAAACTCGCCTTTTAACTTTGATATAATATTGACTCCTGTTAAACTCATTAGTATTTAGAAATAATATAAAATACTTGGTATATCTACACAATCTAAATTAACGATTATAATATGCATCTATGCATGCTAAATAAACATGATTTAGGCTCAATAACAAAAATGTAATTTTATATATAATCTTGAATGGTTGGTAAAAAACCTTTGAATATGATTATAATAATTATCACAACTATACACAATTTGACAATATTCAAAACCTTACTGAATATTCCACCTCAATATATTCATATAAATTGTTATAAAAAGTATCCATTCATAAAACTTCTGAAGCTGGTGCTAGAGCTACTAAAACTGGAAATTTATACATTTCCTACGTATTTGAATTTAGATGGTTTTTGCTAGTCTAAATTAATTGTGTACAACTACGTATTAACTCTATTGCATTATCTGTAGCACAAAGATAAGCTTGTGATCACTTGATTTATAAAACTAGTATTAAAGGCTACTCAGGATTGGCAGAGACAAGGGACAGTGGCACTGCCCAAGAAAGCAGGATAATGCCCTAGACACTGTCCATATGCCCATGATTAGCGCCCAAGACCCATCTCCATCCAAGATAAGACCAAGGAGGGCAAGGCAATGGCTGCTGAAGACTCAGCAGGTATACATTTAGGCTCCCTCA
>NC_090734.1:91007023-91009523 GCF_036898095.1 Palaemon carinicauda
TTAGGCAGGCAATGTTATCGATTATATTAAAATAATGATAATGATAATAGGATGAGCAGCAGTATTTATTTGTAATAGTCAAAGTAGTTATAGTAATAGTAATAATAACAGTTTTATAAAACTATTCAATGCATAAGGAAGCTTATCTAGCATAATATAGACCCGACGATTATATAATGAACGCATGAAAGAACTGTCATTGGTTTAAAGGTCGTATGATTACCCAAACATTCGACGTTTAGTGTTTTAGAATGTGGTGAAAAGAGAGAGAGAGAGAGAGAGAGAGAGAGAGAGAGAGAGAGAGAGAGAGAGAGAGAGAGAGAGAGAGAGAGTATTTCTATTAAGCAAAGTCACAACCATAAAGCCGAGATAAAGTCATGACCTGCGAAGAGAGAGAGAGAGAGAGAGAGAGAGAGAGAGAGAGAGAAGAGAGAGAGAGAGAGAGAGAGAGAGAGAGAGAGAGAGAGAGAGAGAATTTCTTTTGCGAAAAGTCCCAACCATAAAGCCAAGATAAAGTCACGACCTGCAATAAAGAACAACTTTTGTGTTGGGAGAGAGCCATAAAGATGATCTAACGCGTTCCCGTCTGAATCCCAATAAATTTTGCCCCGCGAGGGAGAGTCGGGCCAGATTGCTTGGTCGACCCAGGGAGCATTCCAGCGATGGTTCAGAAATAATTGCCGGTGTAAAGGATTCAAGATACCCCCCGTTTCAAATTACCCCCCGGTATCTTGAAACCGGTTTCAGATTACCGGGGGGGGGGTAGTTTGAAACCGGTTTCAAGTTACCCCCCTCTGTTTTCAAGTTACCCCCCTCATCGGAATGATAAATAATTCATGTGACATCGCAAATATGTATCATGCATTTATTGTTGGCTTCGCAGCAGTATAATCTGGTATTTAAGACCAAAAATTGTGTATTAGTGAATTATATGACACGTTAAAAGTCACAGACTGTAATTCAAGGTTTTGTGATAAAGGCGAGGTAAAACTTTATTTTATTTCTGTTCGTGTGATTTTTGATATTTTCGTATTTAAGACCTAAAGTGTCATATAATTCCCTAATTCACAATATTTGAAGTTACAGACTTTCATTTAAGGTTTAGTGATCACGGCGAGGTAAAATTTTATTTTATTTCAGTGTGTGCGTGATTGTCGAGATTTTATTTCATTTTTTATTTTTCCTATCTTCTATAGATTTTATTCATATGCTTTAGGTGCATGAGCTTCGGGCGGCTATATGCCTGGAGAAATTGACACAAAAATCACTCAGAATATATGGTGTTGATTATTTTATTATTTATACAAATATATATATATATATATATATATATATATATATATATATATATATATATATATATATATATATATATATATATATATATATATATATATATATATATACACACACATCTTTTGAACAGGATAAGGCCGATAAAATCATTATTGTTAAGGAAAATTTGACCTTGTCGATCTGAGTAAGCTTCAAGTTAATCCTCTGTCATTTATAAACATCTGGTGTTGAGAGGACCCTTCATTGGTAAAGGATACTAAGCCAGGAACGCTAATCCAGGTGTCTGTGACTTATCGCATTTATATCTTTCAAGGACATGCTTCTTGAAAAACATTTAAGAACACATACCATCATTTAGCATCACACACAAATATGAGGATAATGTACGGTATATCTTTTTCTATAATGTATGGTATATCCTGTTCTATATTAAACGGTATATCTTTTTCTATAATTAGTTAAGCACCGTATATTACCTGGCATGCTCTTCCAAATGAACAGTTATAATACCAACAATAGATTTTTGCTTCCAAAAAAACACAGTAGAAATCATGACAAACATTCAGTTTTGCACAGAAATATCAAGCGAATGAATGTAGGGTATGTGTATTTCTATAATAAATAAGGCAATACATTAACTGGCCTTATCTTTCAATTAAACACAAACTATGACGCATCTAACTTTATACAAAACAATTATTAAGTAAAAAAAGATAGACATTACCCGTAAAAATACTTGAAATCAAAGCATCATAATGAACCCTGTTTTAGCATAACATGGAAAAAAATATTTACTAAATTAAATATTAAGAAAAAAATGGGAAAATGATAATGAAATTGTTAAATTTGGAATTGACCAAACAATAAAACGTGTCACAGATGCAGCCAACTTATAAAAAACGACTTTGTTTCAGATTTGGAAGGTAAATTGGGTCAAGGGTATTAATCATACTGATAACATTATAAAGGAAGACATGAAAATGGTCTGAATGAACTAATTTATTGAATCTTTTGTGATAGCACTAACTTCATCTGACGAAGTCACCATAACCACGTTTGCTATAACCTTTGTTGTAAAGAAATTAATTTTGTCGATTAATTAAATAAATTCTAAAACAATATAATCACCTACGTAAATATACCATATTAAACATAGTTGATTAAATCCTTTGTAAAGAATCCTGTCTTTTAATAATCAATTAGA
>NC_090734.1:91014523-91022023 GCF_036898095.1 Palaemon carinicauda
CACATATATATATATATATATATATATATATATATATATATATATATATTTATATATATATATATATATATATATAAATATGTATATATATATTTATATATATAAATATATATATATATATATATATATATATATATATATATATATATATATATATATACATATATAAATGTGTATATATATATTTATATATATAAATATATGTATATATATATATATATATATATATATATATATATATATAACTAGTGTATATATATAACTGGTATATATATATATATATATATATATATATATATATATATATATATATATATATATATATATATGTATATATATATATATATATATATATATATATATGTGTGTGTGTGTGTGTGTGTGTGTGTGTGTGTGGGTGTGTGTGTGTGTCTGTGTGTGTGTGTAAGTGGTTATCTGAGACAAGAACTAAAGAGATTACGAGTCTGCTTTCGTATGTTTGTTTGCATGTCTATGCGTGTGCGTGTCTGTATGCCGTATATATTATTCAGTCAGTACGCAAGATACATTCTGAAAGTATTTATAACTCCTTTTTCCTAATAGTTCGCCTTCTTGTGTGTTTGTGTGCGTAATAACAGACTATGCATACGGGAATTTTTTAAAGTATTTTAGAGTATTTACGTTCTAAACAAATTAAACAATATTTCATAAAAAATAAGTTAAAATACGCTCATTGCTCTGAATTACTTATAGTTGTTAACCAATACCGTATATTATTAAGATCTTTTTTTTTTTTTTCAAGTAAGGGCTTCCTGTCAGAATAAGAAGGCAAATTACTTTTTTTTTTTCGTGTCTTTTGTGAAGCATATAAAAAATTATGTCTCCTCTAACATAATAATAAATATATTTCCTAATAATTATATTCCTTTCAATTCTATTAGTAATCATTTCACGGCTTAATAGATATGACTATTTACTGGAACTAGAACCAGTCTCGTCTTCGTGTTTTGAAGCCTTCAAATATTTTTCCCGGTATTTTTGTGTGTTCCAACGTTACACTCTGCTGTTTGTCTACTGGTTTATGTGTCTGTTAGTCTTATATGTTAACCAGAATTAATCCAGCTTATTTTGAAGTCGTGTTCCCAACGTCCACTGTCTCTGTCTTAGCGAAGCGGCTTTTGAAAGCTGCTGACCTAAGCAAGACCGTTTGACCTTTCCGGGTAAAATGACTATTGAGAGCAAAAGGTTTTCATCCACCCATTTATCCTTTTTATCCAGCAAACAATACCAAAGCGGATATTGAGACAAAAGGATTAAGAGGTGTAGAGTCTAACCTATTTCCGGTTGCAAATATTTTTTTTTCCCTTCTATCCTATGCGAACACCGGAAAGTATTCGAGTATTGTTTCTAAATTCATATCTATTTTCTTTTAATCATTATATTATGACAAAACAGCTCAAACTGAAACTTCTATATTCATTATGCGATTTATTGAACACAATCGGAATGCAAGTTACGTGGATATAGCCACACTTTATTTTGAAAGTTTAGAATTGTTCACAATTTTCAAAAAGAAACCAATTTCCTAAATTTCCGTTTTCTCAAAATGTAACAAAGAATAAAAAAGGTGATAAAGTGATAATGAAATCAAATTTATTTATTCGAGTATTGTTACATTATTACGAAATATTCCTAGTCATTTTCTTTCAAAATTTCATAGTACAAATTTTCTGTTGCAACATCTACTATGTTGAGATGGAATAACACTCGTGCAATATGAAACTGAAATGGTTAATAAATTATCATCTATATGTGACGTTCTTTCTTAGGGAATATCATAAGTGTATATTCAACATGAAATTTAACTATTTTGTTGCGTTAATTCTGTCTACTGACTGCAATAGGAAAATTAAACTTATTTATCAGATAAAACTGGATATTTCATAAAATTGGCCAATATTATTTTTTTTTTTATAACTATTCATCTTTATCCATTTATCTTACATAGTGCTTTGAGATATTTTCATATTTAAAGTACACCCATGACTAGCAATAATCCAAATAAATATAAATAGCAATATTCTTATATAATCATTAGTTTTATAACTCACTTAATGATATATAATTTTCATTATAATTGCTAGCAAAACTAATGGACTGAAACCTTGCCAATCTTCATTATATAATTATTTGGATTTCGAGTCCTTTTTTACAGAAAGTTTTTTCATTATAGGGCATAATTTAGACCAATAAAATGTCATTTGGTCAGTAATTGTTTTTTTTTTATTCAGATTCATCAAACATTCACCTATACCATAAACTTTTCAGTTTATATATATATATATATATATATATATATATATATATATATATATATATATATATATATATATATATATATATATATATATATATATATATATATAAATTATCAAACATGATAAGACTGTCAGTTTGTAATCATATTTTCTTATATCTAAATTCTTATTCACAGAAGTTAAAAATGAATTCCGTTTACATCTGGAGTATTTCCATTGTGAATGTGAGCCGTGTTGTTATAGATAAGGTGCAAGGTGAATGGAACAACTTAATTATTCAGACAGTGAGCTTATATACAAGAATTTCAAAGCAAGATGGTCACAAAATAAAAACTAGATAATTCCTGAAAACACAGACTTGAAGAGATTTTGTTAACAGTGAGGTGTACAGCAAGATACACAATAAAAAAGAAAATACAGTTACAGTGTACGACCACGTGTGACACTTGGCTACTCTTCTAAAAAAGACATACATTTGAAATGGGACACCCTGTTCTTGAGAAGCGTACTGTAGGCGGGTCATCCCGCAGGATATACACAGGTTTTAGGCGATTAATGGAGACCCAGTCCTCTTTGCCACGAATTTTGATAAAGAAAGCATTCAGATTGGGACAGATCACAAAAAAGCGCTGGTATAATGGGGTGTTAGTGGTGGCGTTGCAGAGTACAAATATATCGGTATATGTTGCTTAGCTGTGGGCTTGTATGTCTGGTGGCATGGAGTAAATTTTCCCACAACGTGATGTAGGCGCTGGAGATTGTCAGAGGAGGTTACACACGGAAAAATTCTGCAGGGACGACCAACAGATTGCCATACACAATTTCAGCTGCATCTTTAGGACGGGTCCTTAGAACCTCGAGGACTCAAGAATGTTTGGTAAACTAGTTGGAGACCTTGCAGCAGGACATCAAAGCTGCTTTGAGGATGCGATGACAACGTTCAATCATTCTGTTGGCAGCAGGATTTTAGGTGGTTGTCTGATGTAGGATGATTCCCAGGAGATTTGCTCATAATGTCCAAAACTGAGAGGCGAAAGTGGTACCCCTGTCAGTGGAAGTATGCTCAGGGATACCAAATCTAATTATCCACCCTGAGAGTAAGGCAGATGTACATGAGGCGGACGTTGCAGTTTTCATGAGAATGGCTTCAGGCCAATAAGTGGAGTGCTCTATGACATTATAAAGGTTACGATGTCCTTTTGATATAGGTAGGGGACCTACTACGCCGACGTGAATGTGAGCAAAATAATGCTGAGGTTAAGAAAAGGTGCTCATTCCTGAATTTCTGTGTTGATGTAATTTTGAAGTTTGGCATGAAGTACAGCCGCATACCCAATCCTTAGCATTTATAGTAATAATGTGCCAAAAGAACTTCGTTTTCATTGTCTGTGCAGTAGATCGGCGTGAGGGACGTAAGAGGCTAAGAGTGAAATCAAACACCTATTGGCACATGGGAGCAGGTATGCAGGGTCATGGTCCATCAGTATTGATGTCACAGAGCAGGGTGATATTGGAGTCATCAAGGACGACTTCTCTCCAATGGAAGAATGAACAAGATGTCCTCGATGCGAATATTTTTGTTGAGCTTTTGCCTTTGCATTGTAATCCAATCCCAGGTGAATGACACTCAATGTGTTTTTTGACAAGGCATCGGGAGAGCCCAATGGGTTTCTTGACAGGGCACCAGCAACGGGATTCATTTTCCCAGCGATGGGTTGGACTGTTGAGTGAAGGCATGCACCAGAGGCATGTGGTCTGTGCAAATGATGAATGGCGTTCCTTCTAAGAAGTAGTGAAAGTGACAAAAAGCCAAAAGCACTGCCAATAGTTTGAGGACGGAGGTAGAGAAGCTGTATTCCACCCTGAACAGTTTTTACTGAAAAGGGTGAAGGGGAGGGGCGATCGGTTGACCACATGCTCAAATACTTCACCAGTAGCGACATCGCTAGCATCAGGAGAGAGCTGGTCACTCCGATGGTCATCAATGTGAAGGAGCCGTGAGACTGTATCTGAGTGTCGAGGTGAATGCAACTAACTTTATATCCACAGAGTAACATTATATTGAACAGTTTTAGAGTAAGAGGTTCATATAAATATAAACATAATAATTACTGAAAAGACAAGCTTAAACAGGTTTTGTTGATAGTGAGGTGTAGAGCGAGTTAAACAATAGAAAAGAAACTACTGTTACAGTGACCAGCGTGTGTGAAATAAGTATGATAACATACGTACTCATTAATAATCTTATATAACGATTCAATAATACTACTATTTCACAACTGAAACCAAACTTTTTCTATTCTTATATATTATAAATCTTAATTCAAAACAATGAAACGCCATTTTTTTCTCTAAAGGCATTTTAACTTTCCTGTAATCTTTTAACATCGCGAAAATACTCCTTCATTGTCAAGTAAATTTTCAATCCCGTCATAATTTACAAAATTCTGTTCTTCTATAATCTAGATTATCTTATAAAATTTTTAAGAATTTCTACTTTTTCATCACATTCTGAATTGAGTAATGTAACGGAAGCATTTTTATTTTTTGTAAATATCTAACTATTTCTTAAATGGATTTCCCCTGTATCTCATTTGTATTTTTTTTTTTTCAAAATCGAAATATTACTTTGCATCTGTGACATTTTTCCTTTGAAATGGTGATATGTTTTTCTGTTACCGAGTCGTTTTTTTTTTCTTTTCATCAAACCGTTTAAGTATAGATTCGTATATCATATATATTTTTCCTCAAAATCGTTAATAGGTTCCTCTGTAACAGAAAGGTTTATCTAAGAAAATAAAATTGAAATATTCCTCTAAAGCCTGAAATGCCCCTTTATAACTGCACAAGTGGATTTTTTTTTCTTTTGTAAATCGTTGAAATATACCTTAGTAACCGAGATGGTTTTTCATTTAAAACCTTTAAATGTTCTGCATATGATAAATATTTGAAAATGTCTATCCCTCAAATTCTAAAGCAATCCTCTGTATTCAAAACTATTTATTTACTGGTCACCTTCTGAAGCGATGCAACGGTCTTTCTCAATAACAAAGAAATATTCCTTCACAGTCTAGTGGCTGTTCTCAAAACTTGGTTGACAGATTTTTTTAATGCTCCCTGTCGTGTGCGTGTGTTCGTGTATGTGTGTTAGGGTTATGGTGGCCTATTGAAGAAATTCTTGCCTGGCGATCGCTAGTCTGGGGTTCGAGTCACACTCAAAGTCGATAGTTTCTTGTCGTCCCTACAACCTCTCTATCCTTATGAGCTACGGATGGAGGGTTTGAGGGACCCTATAGGTCTACCTGCTGAGTCCTCAGCAACCATTGCCTGGACCTTCCTGGCCATAGGCTGGATGGAGAGGGTGCCAGAGCATCATCTTGCTATTTCAGGGATTTCCACTTTCCCTTACCTTTGTTTTTCATGACCTGCTTTTAAACCTTTAATATAAACTAAGCTGAATCAAATCAACGTTCATAGCAGAGAAGAAAGATGAAAACATAAAGCTTAGATGTTCCCTTCTCGTTGTGTACAAGACTCAGATGTACTCGTTCAATGCAGTATTTCTGTTCAGATGCTTCAGAGTATCTTTGTAAACAGATAAATTGATAATAGATTTATGCTTACTGCTTTCTAAAATTTGTATTCCTTCAATAGATTTTATTTGTTGTCTATCTATAGAATATTGGAATATTAGCTATAATACTCTGTCTTTCACATTTTCCCCATTTACTTTGTAAAATAAGACAAAATAACGTTAGAAAAAGATATAATCGAAAATCCTGATTGGAATTATCACTTAAATTGTCTACTATATATCTGAACGTTAATGAATAAAGTTCTGCTTTTCATATATTTTTATGTTTTTCATATAGAGTTAAGTCTTCTATCAAACTCGCCTTTTAACTGTGATATAATATTGACTCTTGTTAAACTCATTAGTATTTAGAAATAATATAAAATACTTGGTATATCTACATAATCTAAATTAACGATTATAATGTGCATCTATTCATGCTAAATAAACACGATTTAGGCTCCATAACAAAAATGTAATTTTATATATAATCTTGAATGGTTGGTAAGAAACCTTTGAATATGATTATAATAATTATCACAACTATACACAATTTGACAATATTCAAAACCTTACTGAATAATCCACCTCAATATATTCGTATAAATTGTTATAAAAAGTATCCATTCATAAAACTTCTGAAGCTGGTGCTAGAGCTACTAAAACTGAAAATTTATACATTTCCTACATATTTAAATTTAGATGGTTTTTGCTAGTCTAAATTAATTGTGTACAACTACGTATTAACTCTATTGCATTATCTGTAGCACAAAGATAAGCTTGTGATCACTTGATTTATAAAACTAATATTAAAGGCTACTCAGGATTGGCAGAGACAAGGGACAGTGGCACTGCCCAAGAAAGCAGGATAATGCCCTAGACACTGTCCATATGCCAATGATTAGCGCCCAAGACCCATCTCCATCCAAGATAAGACCAAGGAGGGCAGGGCAATGGCTGCTGAAGACTCAGCAGGTAGACATTTACGCTCCCTCAAACACCACATTCTTCACTCACAAGAATGGAACTACTGTGTTCGAGCAGGACTCGAACCCCAGTCTGGCGATGACCAATTAGGCCACCACGTCTTTTAAACTATGAATACAAAATAATTTGTGTTCTTTTTTTATTTTTCAGTATAGGTTTTAATAGTAAGATAGTAATTCATGTATATATATATACATATATATATATATATATATATATATATATATATATATATATATATATATATATATATATATATATATATATATATATATATATATATATATATACATATATATATATGTATATATATACAGTGATACCTCTACATACGATCTTAATTCGTTCCAGAAACTACTTCGTATGTTAAAACGATCGAATGTTGGAGCAAATATTCCCATAAGAATACATGGTAATTGATTTAATTCGTTCCTCAGCCTAAAAACCCATAATAAATCCTTAATAAATTTCTACACATAATTACACGTGACATTAATACAATAACTGTATAATAAATGCATATTACAAACCAAAAAAAAGAATAAAAATAACGAAATAATAAATAAAAAACGGGTTGTAATGTAACACTTTACCTTAGCGACAGGCCAACGCAGGTGTAGGGACTTCTACACAGGAGGAGAC
>NC_090734.1:91032023-91042023 GCF_036898095.1 Palaemon carinicauda
ACTGCTTGCAACAACCTTCCACTAACTCCATATAACCTCATCACATTCCACATTGCTTCCCTATCAACTCTATCATACGCTTTCTCCAGATCCATAAACGCAACATACACCTCCTTACCTTTTGCTAAATATTTCTCGCATATCTGCCTAACTGTAAAAATCTGATTCATACAACCCCTACCTCTTCTAAAACCATCCTGTATTTCTAAGATTGCATTCTCTGTTTTATCCTTGATCCTATTAATCATTACTCTACCATTCACTTTTCCAACTACACTCAACAAACTAATACCTCTTGAATTACAACACTCATGCACATCTCCCTTACCCTTATGTAGTGGTACAATACATGCACAAACCAAATCTACTGGTACCATTGACAACACAAAACACATATTAAACAATCTCACCAACCATTCAAGTACAGTCACACCCCCCTCCTTCAACATCTCAGCTCTCACACCATCCATACCAGATGCTTTTCCTACTCTCGTTTCATCTAGTGCTCTCCTCACTTCATCTCTTGTAATCTCTCTCTCATTCTTATCTCCCATCACTGGCACCTCAACACCTGCAACAGCAATTATATCTGCCTCCCTATTATCCTCAACATTCAGTAAACTTTCAAAATATTCTACCCATCCTCTCCTTGCCTCCTCTCCTTTTAACAACCTTCCATTCCCATCTTTCACTGTCTCTTCAATTCTTGAGCCAGCCTTCCATACTCTCTTCACTTCTTTCCAAAACTTCTTTTTATTCTCTTCATATGAATGACCCAATCCCTGACCCCACCTTAGGTCAGCTGCCCTCTTTGCCTCACGTAGATGATCTAGATAAAGTTTTTTGTGATTTTTAAGATTACATCAAAACTACCGAATGGATAGTAACAAAATCTTTTTACACAGATAGATCTTACCTTTTGGACGACTCCATTAAATTCTCAAGATTATCTACATCAAGATATGGATTCTAGTTCATTTATTTATTTGTCTTTGAGGCTGTGGACAGGATTACGTCAAAACAACTTCACAGATTTTGACAAGATTTCCACCACAGATAGATCTTAGGTGTTGGACGACCCCATTATATTTTGTATATGATACAGATCTGCTTCTGGATTCTAGATCCATATTTGAGTTTTTTGCCATATTAAGGTTAACGTTAAAACTACCAGATGGATTTTGATGAACTTTTCACCACAGGTAGATCTTAGAAATTGGACAACTTCATCGAATTTTGGATATGATCCGGAACCAGATCCGGATTCTAGATCTGGGTATGCATTTTTTGCCATTTTGAAAATAACCTCAAAAGTACTTTACAGATTTTATCGTAACTTTCACCTCAAATACATCTTAAATCATGGAGTACCTGATCAATGTTTGGAGATAAATCGGATCTGGATCCGGATTATAGATTGAAATCTGCATTTTCAGTCAATGTACAGAAAATGTGAAAACAAATTGACAAATTTTGACAGAATACTCTACACAGATGGATCTCATGTCATGGATAACCCAGTTAGATATTAGAGATGATCCGGATGATTCGTATTTTCCTCCATTTAACTATATCTTTAAAGATACTCAACGGATCATGACGATATTCAAACCACAGATAGATTTTAAGTCTTGGATGGCACTGTTAAATTTTGGAGATGACTTGGAAATGGAAACAGATTCTAGTTTCTTTATTTATTTATTTGTCTGTGTCTATAAACAGGATTACGTAAACCCCTATGTTAAAACAACTCATGGATTTTGTCAAAATTTTCACTACCTATAGATTGTAAGTCATGGACGACTCTATTATATTTTGGACATGATCTGGATCCCGTTCTGCATTCTAGATTAAGATTTGCTTTCATTTCTATTTTAAAGATAATGTCAAAGCTATTTGACAGATTGAAATAAAATAACTGAGATATTTTCCGGATCTTGATCCGGATTCTGGATCAGTATTTTCTTTTATTGTAATTTTAAAATTAACATAAAAACTGATTGACAGAATTTGACGAAATTTGCACCACAGATAGATCTTAGGACTTGAACGACTTCGTTAAATTTCAGAGATAATCCAGAACTGGAACTGTATTCTAGTTTATTTATTTATTTATTTGAGTATGCGTCTGTGGACAGGATTAACTCACTGGTTTTAATTTAAGAAGCCAATAATGTTGAAACGTGATGCCATCCCTAATGCCAGGGGAATGGCTGTGTATATTAGGACTGAGTACCTTGCTTCTCATAAGTACTGCTATCAATGTGGATGTCATGAGATTAAGGTAATTAAAGTTTGTGGCAGGCATAACAACTTTTATTTGTGTTTGATCTACCAGAATCCAGACATGGAGGATTCTATCTTCGATTGTCTTCTTACCATTATGGCTAATAATACAAGGAGATGATAGAAAGGCTTCTTTTGTAATTGTTGGTGATTTTAATGCTCACCATAGGGATTGGTTAAGTTCTATCTCTCCTACCGATCGCCATGGCTTAAGAGCTTTAGACTTTGCCTCGGAATCAGGCTGTGAGCAAATCATAATTGAAGCTATCCACAAGTCTGGTAATTGCTTGGACCTTGTATATACTGACTCCCCTGCCGTTATAACTAATAAGGTTGGTTTTCCAGTCGGGACATCTGATCATGCCTTGATTTCATTAGTAGTGATGACTGAGCAGCCTGTCCCTGATAAATCATACTCTTGTAAAATTTATATGAAATCCCAAGCAAACTGGAATGGGATTTTGCATGATCTTTTGTGCTTGAATTGGTCACAATTATATAGTAGTGTAGATCCTGTTGTTCCTTTGAATGGGAATATAGTCAACATAATTGATAGGCGTATCCCTTCTCGTGTGCTAAGGTACCGAGTGAAGGACAAACCGGGGTTCAATGATGATTGTAGACATGCATATTTGGAGAAGCAGGACTCCTATCATCTTTGGAAGATTAACAGATCATATTTGACCTGGAATAACTTTACTCAGCTTCGAGATTTTGTCCAGAGAGTTTATGCCTCAACTGAAAAGGAGTACAATTTAACCATAAAAGAAACCCTTCCTGGTACAACTGAGGAACATGAATGGTGGTCTTCCCTTAAATCTGCACTCTTTGGTGTAGTTGCAACAGTTCCTCCTTTACTTAAACCAGATTGCTCAGTCTGTTACTGTCCAAAGGAAAAGGCAACCCTTTTGGCTGATGTTTTTGACAGTAAACAGAGTAATGAAAAACTTGAACGTTCTCATTCATGTTTGCCTGAGGCTAAACTAACTAGTTTAGCTCTTTGATCTCGTGAAATTAAAGCTCTGTTGATGGACCTTGTTGCTTATGGAGGTGTAGACCCAAATGGTATTTTTCCATTGTTTTTCATAAAGACAGCAGATTTCTTAGCTTCAAAATTATCTGTTATTCTGCTCAAGTTAGCAAGAAGAGGAGCTTTTAGCACTAGTTGGAGGATTTTTAATGTTACTCCTTTATGTAAATATGTTTGTGGTATCTCAAGTCCCACTGATTACCACCCAATTTCCATAACTACCATATTATCTAAAGTTTTTGAGCGTCTTCTGACAAAACGTCTTAAAAGGATTGCTGAAGGTAATCATCTATTCCCTAGATTGCAATTTGGTTTTCGTAAATGCCTTGGAGCATGTGATGCCCTTCTTACAATCTCCAATGCTGTACAGAATTCCCTTGATAGTGGTCAGGAAGTTCATATGATTAGCCTTGGTTTTAGTGCTGCCTTTAACCGTGTTAATCACAAAGCCCTTATTTTCAAACTGAAACAGTTGGGATTGGGTTGGTCGTTTCTTAGCATTATTATTGATTTTTTAAGTAATAGATCTCGAAGAGTTGTTGTTGATGGGTGCCATAGTGAGTATAGGAATGTGATATCCGATGTTCCACAGGGTAGTGTTCTTGACCCATTACTTTTCATACTATATACACATAACATGTGATTTGGCCTAGAAAACAAGCTTGTTGCATATGCAGATGATGCTACTCTCTTTGCATCAATTCCATCCCCTGAATGTAGATCTGGGGTTGGTGAATCCCTTAATAGATATTTAGCTAAAGTTAGTGCATGGTACAAACTAATGGGTATAAAGTTGAATCCTAACAAAATTCAAAGTATGATTGTAAGTAGGTCAAGGACGGTGGTTCCTCAACATCCGGATCTCAGTATTGATAATGTTTCTTTAAATTTGTATGACTCTTAAAATTTTAGGTGTGATTCTCGACAGCAAATTTACTTTTGAGAAACTCATTATCTCTGTGTCTTCTTGAATTGCACAAAAAAATGGCTTATTGACAAAGTCTTTCAAGATTTTCGGTCATCAATCTATTCTGAAGAAGTGTTTTAATTCTTTCATTTTACCTTGTTTTGAGAATTGTTCTCCTGTCTGGTGTTCAGCTGGTGATTCTCATCTTAATTTGTTTGACAGAGACTTACGGTGTATTAAATTTTTTATTTCTGATCTAGATATTAATCTTTGGCACCGTCGTTCAATTAGTTCATTATGCATGTTGCATGAGATTTTTCATAACTCTGACCATCCTTTACATTCAGATCTCCCTGGATAATTCTATCCTGTTCATAATACTAGGCAGGCAGTTAATTCTAATAGCCAGGCCTTCTCCATCATGAGGCTCAATACCACATAGTATTCAAGAAGTTTTATTCCAGCTGTTACCAAGTTGTGGAATGATCTTCCTAATCGGGAAGTTGAATCAGTGGAACTTCAAATGTTCAAAGTTGGAGCAAATGTTTTTATGTTGACCAGACTGACATGAGTCTTTTTATAGTTTATATATGACTTATCTGTTGTTGACGTTGTTAATAGTTTATATAGGACATATCTGTTTTGAGGTTGTTACTGTTTTAGAATGATTTATTGTTAACTTGTTCTCATCATTTATTTATTTCCTTATTTCTTTTCTCACTGTGCTATTTTTCCCTATTGGAGCCCTTGAGCTTATAGCATCTTGCTTTTCCAACTGGGGCTGTAGCTTGGCTAATAATAATAATAATAATAATAATAATAATAATAATAATAATAATAATAATAATAATAATAATAATAATAATAATAATAATAATAATAATAATAATACTCGATGGATTTTGACGAAATTTTCACGACAGATACATCTTGGGTCATGGATGACCCCATTGTATTTCAGGGATGATCCGGACGAGGATCCATATTATAGATCCTGATTTGCTTTTTTCACCATTTTGAATATACCGTAAAAAAAATTGCTGATTTTGACGAAATTTCTTCCACACATTGATCTTAAGTCATGAATGACTCTATCAAAATTTGGAGATGATCTGTATCCAAATCCAGATATAAGATTTGAATTTGTATTTTTTGTCATTTTAAAGATAAGCTTAAAACAATTGAACGGATTTAAAAAAAAAAATCCACAACAGATAGATCTAAAGTCATGGAATATTCATTAACCTTTGAATGAGTTCATAAATCTCTGATTACAACTGTACTTCTTGTATTTGACATCTAGAGAACCATAATGTCAGGAGATTTTAAAAGAAACTAGGATAGAAGAGTAAGGCATTATAATTTGGTTAACTGTATACCTTAGCCTGTAACGGGAAATACAAATCACAAGGCAAAGTACAAGCTCACTCTTACACTGACTTTCAAGGTTTTCTACTAATTCTCTCTCTCTCTCTCTCTCTCTCTCTCTCTCTCTCTCTCTCTCTCTCTCTCTCTCTCTCTCTCTCTTTCTTAATGACATACCTTAATCATATGATTCAGTCTCACATTGATGGGACCTCGACTAGCAGTGTTTTGGCAATTCTCTTTATAAATGCCGGCTACTCTTTCGCTCCTAAATCTCTATCATCACTACTCAATAGAAGATTTCTCTTTCTCATTATCTAACATTTGAATGCCTATCTTTTCCTCAGTTGATTATTTAAAACATCGCAGGTGAGCTCACACACATACACGTACTAAAACAGTTTATTAGAGAATTAGCCTATTTCCATGGCACACATAAATACAGAAACTGATAAAGAATACATGGAAAATGACGGTATTAGCATCTTTAATGGGCTTATGGAATACAAAAAAAAAAAAAAAAAAAAAAAAACAATTATGTCAATAGTTACAAGAGTAACAATGGAAACAAAAGAATCAAACATTTTATTTTAAATTAGGAAAAGAAAAGAATAAAAAATCTAATTTAAATTAGATTTTTTCTATATACAGTAGGTTTCTAGTAGAAATATGATATTTGGTATACCATACTGTTTCATAATTTTGAAGAGCATTTAATTTGAAGTTTCAATTAAGGAAAACTTGTCGCATTCTACTAAAACCCACTGTTTTTAGACATAAATGCCACTTATTTATAGAATTATGTCCATTAATAGTATGGAGACATTTCCAAACACTATAGCCCCATGGATATCAAATTTCCCTTAAAAGGAAAAGGAGTCAGTAGTTTTATTCAATGCCAGGAAATTTCAGGCTCGCATACATTTACCTTTCAATTTTATGCTGAGATCGAAGCACATTGAATGTTCCACGGAAACTCCTCGTAAGATTCTGAAGTGCGTTTTGCCAGATAATTTCCAGTTGCATTTCATTACCAAGAATACCAAATCGATGCCAATCCTCCAAGCAGAATATGTTATGTGTTTGAATATGTCTTCCTATTGCGGCTTGTTTAAATCGTAGCTGTTTTTATTAGACGCATGAGATACACTGGCCTATCAATTACAAAAGTACCCTAAATATGAAACCTCGATTCGAGAAGACATAAATTCTTTATCAGTTGAAGATAAAAATTCGTGAACAGAGTTTGCGTAGAATATATAATTCAAATAAAGGTTAATAACCATGGCGTTTGTTTTCAGTTTCAATTTCATCTGTGAACGTACTCATCTGAACTTCTACCGAGAAAATCCTAACGACTGCAGTAACCTAACCAATAAACAGCTTAAACCTAAAGGCCATTGCAGTATTGGATTTGTGATTCATTTCTTTCCTAAACTATTGCACCACTGTAATAGCCCGGAGGCCAGTTCATTAAAAAAAGATCATTAACCCAATACATTATAAAATATAATCATGCTTATAAATCTGACTACTTGTCTCTGTTCTAACAATTCTCTATTATCCTATTTCCTTGCTTGTTTACAGATTGCCTCGCCCTTGCAGCCAGGCATAGGCTCTTGCAACACTGCAGCCCGTAGGTGTTTAATTTGTTTTTGGTTTGTAGGGAACTTAGAATATGGTTTACTATACATCTTTTATTTTTAGGATATATGGGATGTAGGGATAAAGGATAATCAGCAACTTCTATTTAATGTTAAATAACTTTAAATTTTTCTTATAATCAAGGCCCCCTACCTCTTTTCAAGTCCATGAGAATGAAGAATGTGACGGAGGGGAGGACATCAAACGCAAACAACAAGAGGTGCACCAGTTAGTACCGATAAGTGGAAGGGCGCGGGAAGGAGTTAGGAAATACTTAATTAGAGATGTTGATATGGAAGGAGTAAAAAACATCCTTCGGAGTTAAAGGTCAAGTTTTTAGAATGAACAATAGAATAAAGTTTCAGGTTTAGTGGGAGAGAGCTGAATAGGAGAAATTTCCTAGAAGGTGATACACAGTAGAGAAACGGTGGAATAAACGTTCCCTGTACCTGAAGAGAGTGGAAAAATAAGAAGGAAATTTTAATTGTGTGGTTTACTCATTCAAACGTCTAAGTGCTTGGGTTTATTATTTAGTGAGGGAACAAGTCCTAAACTTCAAAAAGAGACAACAGAATTTGCAAGAAATAATTGACCTAAGGAGGTTAAGCAGAGAATTACAAGGTATGCTTCCATTGGTTTCGAACTGGTTTTGGTAATTACGTTATCTTGGGGGAGAGAGTCTGTGGAGAAAGGCCGACAATGCATCAATATTAGCAATGATGTGTTTTTGTGATTGCTGCCGTAGTTACAGGAATGTTAGAGTTGAATTCCTGTCATAGTAGGAGTGTTTCTGGACAATGCAACAAGTAGTGTTGCAGAGGTTCATCTATGGCTTACTGACAGTATTAGTTCGAACTTTACCATCTCTGCTGTGCTGCTGGTTCCTTGCCGTTGTCGGTGAAGATTTGCCAGTTGCACAGATACCCCAGTTGCAGTGTGCAATTGATGGCTGCAACTTGACGTGAAGTATTTCTTGCAAGAGGATACTGCATTGGGCTAGTTGTTTCGATGTACCATTTGGCTGATCTATAGCCATCCCAGAAGGCTCACCGTATTTGACTTGTCTTTTGCATGTTGCAGAAGGCTTTCATTTGATTCTAGATGATTATCAGTGAAGGTTTAAGTGTGATACTGACTCTGGCACATCAGGGCTTCTTTAGCCAAGTGATTCAACTCATCACTGCCAGTGATTCCAGTTGAACTTGGAATGCAATTCAGGATGATCTGCCTGTTGTTACTTTGGTGGGCTAAGGCTAGACACTGTTTTGCTGTGATTAGGTAGATGTTTTCACTGAGTTGTTTGTTACTGAAAGCCTGAATGTCTCCTCTCAAATCAGTATGGATTGTTGTATCTCCTCCAGCTAGATTAACCGAATATTCTAGGGCTTTGGCTACCGTTACTAGCTCGGTTTGCAAGGTGGAGGCATGGTTGAAGAGCCTCCGGTTTTCTTCGAACCCTAATTGGGGGGACAACTGTTGCTGCTACATGAAGGATGTCCCGGTCAACTGATCCATCAGTGTAGTAGATGTTGTGGGCAGAGGTGCTTTTTATTGCATTTTCGGCTGCTATGGTGAGTTGTTCTGGAATGCAAAAAGCTTTGCTTGCTGGTAGGAAGGTGGTGAAGTTTTACCGGAAGGAGTCCGGTGAACACGAGGCAGGAGTGATGTAGCCGTCATGGTTTAATTGCCCCTATATCCTGAAGATTTTATTCTGCCTTTGCATTCAGCTGAGGGAATCAAGTAATCTCTGCTTGTGAATTTAGAGAATCAATCCCATCTGCCAAATAGAGGAGTGTTTTGATTATGTTGTTCACGGGTTAGTCTCTGTTTTGATGGACTTAAAAATTATGCTGGAATATCTGATTTGGATCCTTGCTGAAAGGGAAATGAGATTAGTTCCAGCTCTTAACAAGCAGAGTTTGGTACACATCGGAGAGACGCTGACGAGTCTCATTGGGGTGTTTTGTACAAATTCCAGGGAGGCATTTTGAGGTTTGGTCAGTGATGTGAGTGCAGGTGCTGCATAATTGATGTGGGATCGCATTGTTTGTATATAGAACATCTTAGGAGGCAGCTTGAAACCCGTCATTCGTTTGCCGGCTGAGTGGATTTTTTTTTCTCCCTGAGGTGGGTTACTTTTTAGGTGATAGAGTCTTGTTGAGGATTTCTCTTAGATACATGAATTGCTTCACCCATTCTATGGGTTCACCATGAGGGAAAAATTGGAAGGGTCTCCTCGGTGTTTGATGGTCATTGCTTTGTTCTTTTTGGTGTGGATTTTGAGGCCCAGGTCTTTGCATTTGGCCTGGATTATAGCAAGTGCTCTCTGGATTATTTTACGAGAGTTAGCTTTCTGTGGGCAGATGAAACATATGTCATCAGCATATATGAAGATCTCCGATCCATTTAGGAGGTCTAAAGCGGCTAAATTTTCTGTAAGCTGGTTGAATAGATTTGGGTTGACTATACCCCACAGAGGGGTTCCATTTTCCAGGTGAACGAATTCAGAGGTTTCTCCTTGAAAGGTGACTCTAGTTTTGCGGTGTTTGGTGTAGCTCAGAGTCCATGCCAGGAGGTGTCCTTCTACTCATTTTTTTCTACCAGTGTGAAAGGGGTTGTCGTGGAGCAGACTAGCTTCAAAAGCTTTCTCAAGGTCAAGAAAGATGACAAATGTTTTTTTGTCATGGATCGTTGTGAAGACATCTGTTATATATTCTTGAGTGCCAATACCTTTTCTATAGGCATTTTTCATTGCAGTGTACAGAGTA
>NC_090734.1:91052023-91057023 GCF_036898095.1 Palaemon carinicauda
TGTCTTCTGGGTTCTTAGGCACCTGATAATACTTCGTCAGGAGGTCGAGCGTAGAGAAAACTTTCGCTTTGTGCAGTTAGTAGGTCACGTCGGCGATGTTTGGGAGGGGGTAGTGATCCGGTTCTGTTTGCATGTTCAGGTGCCTGTAATCCCCGCATGGATGGAGTGAGCCATCTTTCTTCAGAACGATGTGTAAGGGTGACGACCATGGTCTGGAGGCCTTTTGGCAAAGGCCCATTTCCTCCATTTCGTTGAACGTCTGTTTGGCGGCTGCCAATTGTTTGGGTGCCAGTTGTTTGAATTTTGCGAAGACTGAGGGTCCTGTCATCTTGTTATGGTGATAAATACCATACTTGGCAGGAGCTGTGGGCGTTTGGTGAAGTTCTGGATGGAAAACTTCCAGGTAGGACGTAAGGAGGTGGGCGTAGGCATCCTTGGGTGCACCGATGTGGAGAGCAAGGTTGGAGGGGGCTGGTTGAAGAGGTGTCTACAAGTACGAGTCTGCGTTGACCAATTGTCGGTGGGCAATATTGACCAGAAGGTGGAAATGAGAGAGGAAATCTGCACCGAGGATTAGCAATGTGACGTCAGCAACGAGAAACTTCCAATAAAATTTACCGTTTCCGAACGATAATGTGAGGTTCTCGTAACCGTAGGTGGGTATTGCCGATCCGTCGACAGCTACCAAGCGGACGTCGGCAGAATTAGACAGACTACGTCGTGTCCTGAAGAGCTCCCTTGGCTAAAGAAAATGACAAGCACACGTGTTTACCAAATATCGCACGCCCGTTCCTGCATCATTTATAAAGAAAAGATTAGAGACACTGGAGGCCACCGCCACGAGCGATGGCCTACTTACACGTTTTTTGGCCACTGACAATCCTTTGCACCTTTCTTCGCGGTTGCCCTGATTCTGAAGTGGTAGTAACAAAACTGCTGTGAATGGGAGGTAGTAAGTAGCTGTAGAAGTCGTTGGTTGGGGAGCGAGCGAGTGGTAGGTGGTGGGTGGATTTGTCGCCGCTTCGGCACGTCACGGGGTAGGCGTGTATGTCCCACGGCATTCACGTCAGTTTCGGTTGACGTTGAATAGGCGTCCTCCTCGTCAGGAGAGGAGGCGTTGATGTCTTGAAGTAGCTGTCCATAAGGGCACGGATTTGGTCATCAAGTCCTTTATGGGTAAACTATCGACATTGGGTATGGCCGCACGTACAGGTCCAGGTAAACGGCGTATCCAAAGGTCACGAAGTAGGTTCACCTCACGAGGAGAGCCGTCTGCGGCAGGTTGCAGGTGAGTGATACTGGTTATTTCCCTGAAGGCGAGCGAAGCCCTTTGATCCCCCAACAGTTGTTGCGAGAGCTGAAAAAGCTTTGCTATACGGGTGGCTGACGACGGCTAGTACTGCTGCAAAAGGTATGTTTTGAGGGTGCAATACGCTATTGGGGTGTCTCCTTGGATATTTCCGGGAAGGTTTCCTCAGGTATCGCCGCTAGAACATAATCTGCTTTGGTGGTTGAGCGAGTCACGCCCTTGATGCGGAACTGGACTTCTGCGCTCTGAAACCAAGCAAATGCCTCTTCGCTGGCGAATAACAAAAGTTTCAATGGGGGAGCCGCAGCATTTACTTCCAAAGAGTCCGCCATAGTACCAACGACGGAGGGGCGAGGGGGGTTGATAGGCGGGAGGAGCGAGTCGACTTCCAGGGTTACCAATGTGACGGGCCGAGAGAATGTTGTGGCTCAAAGACAAGATGAAAGCAACTGAGTGAATTTATTACAGAACACTCTCCTTTATATACAAAAGTTCTATGCACCAGGAAATTTCCTGTTCAAAACCGACACTGCGTCGGTTAACAGTTAACGGTGAGAAAAAAGGCATGTTTATTCAGGTTGTTTTTAGTGCGAGGGAAGAGCGAAGATACAAGCATAATATATACACAAAATGAAATTTTGTTACTATGTACGATCGTGTGACACACGGTTGGTACAAGCCATAAGGGATTGGAAATCTATTTTGCTACTTAGAAACGCATTATGGTTTTACATATCCTACTTCAAAAGTTTGTGTTGCACTCCTCCATGGCCATTCTAAGAAAATTTTTTGCCTTCGATGGCGTACCTTGATATTTGCTGTTGCTTCCTATTGCCTTTAAGGAAAGGATTCTGACCTTCCATGACCTACCTAAAACGTCATTCTGGCCTTCCAAAGACCACCGGACTTACCTCTAGACACTCAGTGGTGTTCCATGATCCCCTACCTTGATATTTACGGTTACCCTCTATTGCCTCCAAGGAAAAGAATTCTGGATTTCCATGACCTATCTAAAACCGCATCCTGGCCTTCCAAAGACCACATGGCTTTCATATAGACAATCAGTTGGGTTTCATGACTCCGTACCTGGATATTTACTGTTGCATCCTATTGCCTCTAAGGTAAGAATTGTGGCTTTCCATGACCTATCTAAAACCGCATCCTGGCCTTCCAAAGACTACATGGCTTACCTCTAGACACTCTGTGGTGTTTCATGACCCCCTATTTTGATATTTACTATTGCTTCCTATTGCCTCTAAGGAAAAAAATTCTAGTTTCTATGGCCTATCTAAATCCGCATCATGGCCTTCCAAAGACCACATGGCTTACCTCTAGACAATCAGTTGAGTTTCATGATCCCCAACCTTGATATTTACTGTTGTTTCCTATTGGCTCTAAGGAAAAGAATTTCGGCTTTCCATGACCTATTAAAACCGCATCCAGGCCTTCCAAAGACCATATGGCTTGACTCTAGACACTCGGTGGTGTTTCAAGACCCCCTACCTTGATATTTACTGTTGCTTTCTATTGCCTCTAAGGAAAAGAATTTTGGCTTTCCATATCCTATCAAAAACCACATCCTGTCCTTCCAAACACCACATGGTTTACCTCTAAACACTTAGTGGTGTTTCATGACCCCCTACTTTGATATTTACTGTTGCTTCCTATTACCTCTAAGGAAAAGATTTGTGGCTTTCCATGACCTATCTAAAACCGCATCCTGGCCTTCCAAAGACCACATGGCTTACCTCTAGACACTCAGTGGGGTTTCATGACCCCCTACCTTAATATTTACTGTTGCTTCCTATTGCCTCTAAGGAAAAGAAATCTGACTCTCCATGACCTATCTAAAACAACATCCTGGCCTCCCAAAGACCACATGGCTTACCTCTAGACACTCAGTGGTGTTCCATGACCCAATATATTGATATATACTGTTGCTTCCTATTGCCTCTAAGGAAAAGAATTCTGGCTTCGTATGACCCATCTAAAACTGCATCCTGGCCTTCCAAAGACCACATAGCCTACCTTTAGACACTCAGTGGTGTTGCATGACACCCTACCTTGATATATACTGTTCCTTTCTATTGCCTATAAGGAAAAGAATTCTGGCCTTCCATGGTCTATCTAAAACCGCATCCTCGCCTTCCAAAGACCACGTGGCTTACCTCTAGACAATCAGTTAAGTTTCATGACCCCCTACCTTGTTATTTATGGTTGCTTCCTATTGCCTCTAAGAAAAACAATTCTGGCTTTCCATGGCCTACATAAACCGCATCCTGGTCTTCCAAAGACTACGTGGCTTACCTCTAGACACTCAGTGGTGTTCCATGACCCCATACCTTGAAATTAAGTTTTGCATCCTGTTGCCTCTAAGGTAAGAATTGTGGCTTTCCATGACCTATCTAAAACCACATCCTGGCCTTCCAAAGCCTACATGGTTTACTTCTAGACACTCAGTGGTGTTTCATGACCCCCTACTTTGATATATACTTTTGCTTCCTATTGTCTCTAAGGAAAAGAATTTTTGTTTCTATGGCCTATCTAAAACTGCATCCTGGCCTTCCAAAGATCACATGGCTTACCTCTAGACAATCAGTGGTGTTCCATGTCCCCATACCTTGAAATTAAGTGCTGTATCCTGTTGCCTCTAAGATAAAAATTGTGGCTTTCCATGACCAATCTAAAACCACATCCTGGCATTCCAAAGACCACATGGCTTACCTCTAGACACTCAGTAGTGTTTCATGACCCCTTACCTTGAAATTTACTGTTGCTTCCTATTGCCTCTAAGGAAAAGAATTCTGGCTTCGTATAACCCATCTAAAACTGCATCCTGGCCTTCCAAAGACCACATAGCCTACCTTTAGACACTCAGTGGTGTTGCATGACACCCTACCTTGGTATTTACTGTTCCTTTCTATTGCCTCTAAGGAAAAGAATTCTGACCTTCCATGGTCTATCTAAAACCGCAACCTCGCCTTCCAAAGACCACGTGGCTTACCTCTAGACACTCAGTGAAGTTTCATGACCCCCTACCTTGTTATTTATGGTTGCTTCCTATTGCCTCTAAGAAAAACAATTCTGGCTTTCCATGGCCTACATAAACCTCATCCTGGCCTTCCAAAGACTACGTGGCTTACCTCTAGACACTCAGTGGTGTTCCATGACCCCATACCTTGAAATTAAGTTTTGCATCCTGTTGCCTCTAAGATAAAAATTGTGGCTTTCCATGACCTATCTAAAACCGCATCCTGGAATTCCAAAGACCACATGGCTTACCTCTAGACACTCAGTAGTGTTTCATGACCCCTTACCTTGAAATTTACTGTTGCTTCCTATTGCCTCCAAGGAAAAGAGTTTCGGCTTTCCATGGCCTATCTAAAACCGCATCCTGGCCTTCCAAAGACCACATGGCTAACCTCTAGAGTCTAGAAACTCTTAGGTGTTGCTTGACCCCATACCTTGATATTCATTGTTGTCTCCTATTGCCTTTAAGGAAAAGAATTTTGCCCTTCCATGAACCATCTAAAACCGCATCCTGGCCCTCCAAACACCATATGGCTCACTTCTAGCCACTCAGTGCTGTTACTTGAGCCCCTACCTAGATATTTATCGTTGCTTCCTATAGCTTTTAAGAAAAAGAGTTCTGGCCTTCCATTACTTATCTAAACCCGGATCTTGGCTTTCC
>NC_090734.1:91059523-91089523 GCF_036898095.1 Palaemon carinicauda
CATCCCTGAAAGTGGTATGGCCAGCTGACACCGTCGACTAAGGTTGTCTCTTGAAAAGGCCAGTTATATTTTTTGTACTAATCAATAGGGTACCTAGCATCACTTCAAAACTGTAGGTGTAGATGAGTGTCAGGTCTTTGGTTAGAGAGTAGTAGGCAATAAAATTTATGAACAGAATGAAAGGAGTTAGCAACCTCATTCCTGTGCAAACTAAATATCATTTGATTTGCTTGACTGTTTTTTTTATAAATCGATCCCTATTAATACATAGCGACAGTTCTGAGATGATATATTCTGCTTCAAGTTTGCCACAGTAAGATGAATGTAAAATAGTCTTCTTTGAAACTTCGGGATCAAATATGAACAACAATGACCATATTTTGAAGAATTTTCCATATACACAAGCAAAAAGTGATGGCAAAAATCTCATACTTATGTTTGACAAAATCAAGCAACAACTACTGAAGCAGACATTCCAGCGGGACCACAAAGTGAATGGCCTTATATTGGCAAAGGCAGTGAAGATTTTGGGCCAGTAAATGTTCATCTCAGAGACAGATGGCTTCATGTTTGATGGTTTATTCCCTGTCAAGTGTCCGCAAAACTCCGCCCTACCTACTGTCCGATCTTTGATGACCATACTGATAAACGGAGCAGAGCTGAAGGTTCATGATGGAAGAGACTCTCAGGCCAGGCTCACAGAATCAGAGATGGTCGTTTTCGAAAGGTTGAAATACAAGAATGTCTCATGTAGTGATGTAACAAATTTCCACCGAGTCATGACATTCACTAGACTATGAATTATCCCTACCAAAGTACATTGGCATGAACAGGCACACACAAACAAGGTAAAAGAAGTTTGTTACACAAAGATATGACTTAGTAATTAGTATCAGCAATAACCGGGATGCCTAGGCTGAAAACCAATGCTCCACAACTCTCTGTGAAGACATAGATTGAGAGGTGTTCTGTCTCTTATTCAGATTTGTCATGGTCTCTTCAGAGTTGAAGCCTTAGATAGCATTGACCAAAATCCTTTAAGCACTAAAGCCCCTGATTAAAACCAGGAGTTAGTGAAGGGAACCAGTGATGGGATGGAACTAAAGGAAAACATAATCTGAATTCAAAAAATGCACGGTTGTTGGACCAGAATATATATATATATATATATATATATATACATACCATGTAAAAATGAGAGTGGTGAGAGATTGGTAGATATGTGCGTTGAGCAAGATATGGTGATAAGTTCTAGCTTTTTCAAAAAGATAAAAACTAGTATACATGGGCAAAAGTGGCAAATGGAGAAGTGGTAGAAAGGGCGTTAATGGATTATGTGTTGATAACTATAAGAATGTTTGGAAGATTGAAAGACGTGTACGTGTTTAGGGGTATGGCTAACAGTATGTGTGATCATTTTTGGGGGGAAGGATGATTAGTTGTAGCAAAAGAGTGGGGAAATAGAGTAGGTGGATGTAAAAGGGAGCTAGTGAGGGTTGAAGGGCTAATAAGACCGGGGGTAAAAAGCAGATATCAAGAAAGGTTGAAAATGGCATATGACGAAGTGAAACTAAGAGAAACTGGTCATTTAGAGGAGGAGTGGAAGTTAGTAATAGAAAATTTTATTGGGATTGCAAGTGATGTGTGTGGAAAGAAGTTTGTTGGAGGCCTCATGAGGAAGGGAAGTGAATGGTGGAATGAAGGAGTGAAGGTAAAAGTGGAAGAGAGAAAGAGGTCTTTTGATGAATGGCTGCAGAGTAATAGTGCAGAGAATTATGAAAGATATAGAGAAAAATGTGGAAGTAAAGTGCAAGGTAAGTGAGGCAAAGAGGGCAGCTGATCTGAGGTGGGGCCAGGGATTGGATCATTCATATGATGAGAATAAGAAGTTTTGAAAAGAAGTGAAGAGAGTAAGGAAAGCTGGTTCAAGAATTGAAAAGACAGTGAAAGATGGAAATGGAAGGTTGTTAAAAGGAGAGAAGGCAAGGAAAATGTGGACAGAATATTTTGAAAGTTTACTGAATATTGAGGATAATAGGGAGGAAGATATAAATGCTGTTGCAGGTGTTAAGGTACCGGTGATGGGAGATGAGAATGAGCGAGAGATTATAAGAGAGGAAGTGAGGAGAGCACTAGAGGAAACGAGAGTAGGAAAAGCATCTGGCCTAGATAGTGTTAGAGCTGAGATGTTGAAGGAAGGGGGTGTGACTGTACTTGAATGGTTGGTGAGATTGTTTAATATGTGTTTTGTGTTGTCAATGGTACCAGTGGATTGGGTTTGTGCATGTATTATACCACTATATAAGGGTAAGGGAGATTTGCATGAGTGTTGTAATTGGTACCAGTAGAAGGTAAAAGTGGAAGAGAGAAAGAGGTCTTTTGATGAATGGCTGCAGAGTAATAGTGCAGAGAATTATGAAAGATATAGAGAAAAATGTGGAAGTAAAGTGCAAGGTAAGTGAGGCAAAGAGGGCAGCTGATCTGAGGTGGGGCCAGGGATTGGATCATTCATATGATGAGAATAAGAAGTTTTGAAAAGAAGTGAAGAGAGTAAGGAAAGCTAGTTCAAGAATTGAAAAGACAGTGAAAGATGGAAATGGAAGGTTGTTAAAAGGAGAGAAGGCAAGGAAAATGTGGAGAGAATATTTTGAAAGTTTACCGAATATTGAGGATAATAGGGAGGAAGATATAAATGCTGTTGCAGGTGTTAAGGTACCAGTGATGGGAGATGAGAATGAGCGAGAGATTATATGAGAGGAAGTGAGGAGAGCACTAGAGGAAACGAGAGTAGGAAAAGCATCTGGCATAGATAGTGTTAGAGCTGAGATGTTGAAGGAAGGGGGTGTGACTGTACTTGAATGGTTGGTGAGATTGTTTAATATGTGTTTTGTGTTGTCAATGGTACCAGTAGATTGGGTTTGTGCATGTATTATACCACTATATAAGGGTAAGGGAGATTTGCATGAGTGTTGTAATTCAAAGGGTATTAGTTTGTTGAGTGTGGTGGGAAAAGTGTATGGTAGAGTACTGATTAATAGCATTAAGGATAAAACAGAGAATGCAATCTTAGGAGTACAGGGTGGTTTTAGAAGAGGTGGGGGTTGTATGAATCATATTTTTACAGTTAGGCAGATATGTGAGAAATATTTAGCAAAAGGTGAGGAGGTGTATGTTGCGATTATGGATCTGCAGAAATCCTATGATAGAGTTGATAGGGAAGCAATGTGGAATGTGATGAGGTTATATGAGTTGGTGGAAGGCTGTTACAAAATGTGAAAAGTTTCTACAAAGGTAGTAAAGCATGTGTTAGGATAGGAAATGAAGTGAGTGATTGGTTTCCGGTGAGAGTGGGGCTGAGACAGGGATGTGTGATGTCGCCGTGGTTGTTTAACTTGTATGTTGATGGAGTGGGGAGAGAGGTGAATGCTCGAGTGCTTGGACGAGGATTGAAACTGGTAGACGAGAATGACCATGAATGTGAGGTAAATCAGTTGTTCTTTGCGGATGATACTGTAGTGGTTGCAGATGCTGAAGAGAAGCTTGGCCGATTAGTGATAGAATTTGGAAGGGTATGTAAGAGAAGGAAGTTGACAGTTTATGTGGGTAAGAGTAAGGTTATGAGATATACGAGAAGGGAAGGTGGTGCGAGGTTGAATGTCATATTAAATGGAGAGTTACTTGAGGAGTGGATCAGATTAAGTACTTGGAGTCTGTTGTTGCAGCAAATGGTGGAGTGGAAGCAGATGTACGTCAGAGAGTGAATGAAGGATGCAAAGTGTTGGGGGCAATTAAGGGAGTAGTAAGAAAGAGAGGGTTGGACGTGAATGTAAAGAGAGTTCTGTATGAGAAAGTGATTGTACCAACTGTGATGTATGGATTATAGTTGTAGGGAATGAAAGTGACGGAGTATGGCTGGTGTATCTCGAGTAGATAGGGTTAGGAACGAAGTAATGAGGGTGAGAACGGGTGTAAGACATGATTTAGCAGCTAGACTGGATATGAATGTGTTGATGTGGTTTGGCCATGTTGAGAGAATGAAAAATGGCTGTCTTCTAAAGAAGGTGATGAATGCAAGAGATGATGGGAGAAGTACAAGAGGAAGGCCAAGGTTTGGGTGGATGGATGGAGTGAAGAAAGCTCTGGGTGATAGGAGGATAGTTGTGAGAGAGGCAAGTGAGGATGCTAGAAATAGGAATGAATGGCAAGCTAATGTGACGCAGTTACGATAGGCCCTGCTGCTTCCTCCGGTGCCTTGGATGATCTTGGAGGTAGGAGCAGTAGGGGATTCAGCATTATGAAGCCTCATTTGTGGTGGATAACGGGGGAGGGTGGGCTGTGGTACCATAGCAGTACCAGCCGAACTCGGTTGAGTCCCTTGTCAGGCTAGGAGGAACGTAGAGAGGAGAGGTCCCCTTTTTTGTTTCATTTGTTTGATATCGGCTACCCCCAAAAATGAGGGAAGTGGCTTGATATATATATATATATATATATATATATATATATATATGAGTTTCGAGCACCCCACTTCCTTTGATAAACAAAAAATTACATATTAAAGATACTGACGTACCAGTATATAAATTCGAAATCCCATATGTGATTAATAGAACAGAACAGTCCGTGTCAGAGCAGACTTCTCCACCCACACCCTACCGTAGCCAATATCATGGACAAAATATCAAAATACATTTCAAAAACTATTATGGTTTATTGGGCAATGCACATTTGGAACGATTTATTTGATAGACTGGGCCCATGACAATATGAATACAAGTGCGTCCATGTACCTTACGAGTGCTAAATGATATTCGAGGTTTATTGCGGGACGTAAGTGTTAACACTGACTGTTGGGCGAGTGAGGGAACATTTTGGAGAATGTAATTGGTTTATACCTGACCCATCAAATATAATTTTTCAGGGGGCTTTGCTTCTCCCTTAATGAATCCCATTTGCAAGTGTTTTGTAGTAATTTGGAAGCTTCGTAATGAAAGGAAAAGCGACCAATCGCTTTACCATCATTCGATTTTCATGGAATTTACAAGCCCATCGGGTTAGTTCAGTATGATGAGTCCCATCAAATGGTCGTTCGTAACTTTGGAATGTCGTAAATACCGGCCAGTTGCTGTTATTGTTGGCTAATGTTTTTAACTTTTTGCATTACGACATACGTTATTTATATTGTTTAGTTATGTACAATTTTGCGAAGGTCTACTTAGTTAGGTAATCTTTTGCGGTTTTATACTTATGGATATGTGTTCATTTTTTACCAATAATAATAATAATAATAATAATAATAATAATAATAATAATAATAATAATAATAATAATAATAATAATAATTTACTTTTTCATCCATATCTGGACATCCGCTATTCAATGTTTTGCTTCTCACAGAGAAGACCTGGACCTAAATTATAATGAATAGCAATTCGTGAATGATATTTTCATCCACACCTGTGTTCAAAAATCCTCAAATCAGGCGTTTTTAGACAAATTTACTTTCCATCCTTCATGCAAACAAGTCCATTATAGTTTTTTTTTTTTCTTGCAATGACAGTGATTAGTATCTATAACCATGGTGATTCTGTGTCCTCACTAAAGTAGGGTTAGACCTAATAATACGAACAAAAGGAATTTCTGCGAAATAGTTTTAACAATGGAATTGTTTTCAGTATGTACAAGAGATAATGTCTGGGGAGATGCTAGGATAAAGAGAGAGAGAGAGAGAGAGAGAGAGAGAGAGAGAGAGAGAGAGAGAGTCAAAGTCAAAATCTTTATTTCCATTATTACAATGGTTAATCTTTTGTTAAAACAATAAACTATATATTAAAACAATAAGTTATATATATAAGTTTTATTGCTAATGGATAGCTTTACATGAACGATACATAATACCTAGAATATAAAATAGTATTACTTTAAAAACCTATACATACTGAAAGGGTGTAATTTGCTCTTTCAGATTAAAATTTTCAATAAATTAGTATCATTCATAAATTAAAGAAAATTGCGACTACACTCAGAAGAACTTAAAATTTCATAAAATTAAAAACTCATAAAACATCGGTGATAAAAATAGATAGAAAAAAATAAATCCATCTTATTCACAGTTTTTGTTTAAAATATAATCTTTAAGTTTCTTTTTAAAAATGTTAGCACTTGAACAATCCCTAAGATTATATTATGAGGTAGCTTGTTCCAGGCTGATGGGCTCCTTATTACCATAGAGCGTGATCCAATGTCAGTTCAGTATCTTTGTACATATAAGTTTTTATTTTGCCTTGTTGAGGCATCCCTACAATTACCGACATTTAAAAAATCATATAACCAGCTTGGCTATTCCTTTTTAAAAACTTTAAAAACAAAAGCACAAATTTCACGGATATATTAATTTCTTAATTTTAATCATTGTAGTTGTTTAAGGACTGGGGTGATGTGATCTTATTTTCTAACCACCCCTATCGCGATCCGAGTAGCAAAATTTACAAGTTTCTGGGCCTTTTCTAAGTATACGTCGTTAGTCCCTCCCCAGATTTTAATACAATAACTTACTATACTTAACACTAGGTTTTGAACTATCATTATTTTAGTCAAATTATCAAAATGATCTTTTATTCTATTAATATACATCAAGATACCACTCACTCTTCTATTTATTTCATCAATGTGATGAATAAATGTCATACATTTGTCCATATACAAACCTAGATTTTTTACATAATTGCTAATCTTTACCTCTTCACCATCGCATCTAATTGCTATATTATTATCAATCTTCCTCATGTATTGTGAAGTATCTATAAACATGCATTGCGTCTTACTGGCATTCATTAGCAATCCTTTCCTTAAGAAGCATTTTTCTATTTCTAGTAAAATAAATTCTGCCTTTTCAATTAACTCCTCCAAGTTTTCTAGCAAATCCGAGAGCAAAACTTGGGAGTCGTCAGCATACTGAATTAAAAAGCAGTCCTTTATATATTTTGCCATATCATTGATGTATATCAAAAATAGTATTGGGCCCAGCACAAAACCTTGAGGTACACCATATTCAACTTTCTCTAACCTTGATTTGACATCGCCTAGTCTAACAGCTTGAGAACGATCTTTCAAGTAATCACCCAACCAAAAACTATCAACATGGTGTTCTTTGCATGCTTTCAACAGCTCTGTATGGTTCACGCTATCAAAAGCCTTTGAAAGATCACATAAAATTAATATGGAAATATTCGAATTGTCAATATTCATATATATTTCATCTGTCAACTTCATGAGCCCAGTCTCTGTGGATAAGCCTCTACGAAAACCGTGCTGTGTATTAGATATCAGTTTTTTTTCTTCAAGATGTTCCATTAGCTGTTCAGCTACGATTTTTTTTCTATCTTTTGACAGGACTGGTAAAATAGAAACGGGTCTAAAATTGCCTGGGTCATCTTTATCTCCGTTTTTTATGAAAAGGGTTAACTAAAGGATGTTTCCAAATAGATGGGTACACACCAGTTACTATGGACGTATTGATAATTATCGTAACATAAAAAGCAATAATTAAAAGGGAATCCTTTAAAAAACGAGTGGGAATGCCATCTACTCCAAATGCATTACTGTTGCTCAAATTTTTAATCGTTAATATTAGTTTTTCCACAGTCACAGGCTGTGGTCTCAATAAGCAAATAGTATTATCGACCTCTATTTGGGCAGTTTGCAGTTCTAGTATGTTATATTTACAAAGAATTTCTTGTGTTTTCTTGTATTCATTCTTACCGACATTGGCAGAAAAATTATTAAACTGGTCTGCTTTAGTTTCTGGATTGTCAAATTCGACTTTAACATTTCTTCTATTAGGTACCATAGTATTTATTATTCTCCAAGTGTCTTTCATGGATTTACTTTTCCTGACTTCATCTTTGAATTACAAAGCTCTAGCCACCCGTATATTGGCGCTTACATCTTTCTTTTTTTTCTTTATATTCAATGTTTAGATTTTCATTTTGCCTATCTTATTTTAGTATCTTCTGAGCTGTATCTCTCTCAACTATTTTTACTTCTAAACTCATCTTTAATCCAAGGAGCACTTAGTCGCTTTATTTCTTTAGTGGTAACAGGGGCATATATATCTAAACAATAATTTAATGTATCATTAAAAAATCTAATCTGTATATTTACGTCATCCGTTCTAAGAATTTTATTTAAAATAAGAGTTTGTTCTAATAACATATTGCTCAACCATTCCGGGGAATAATTTCTCAAACTTCTGGAGGTTATAATTACTGGTTTGCGTTTTGGTTTCTTAATATCAATTACAAAGGAAATGTGTTCATGATCTGCAACTAGACTGGGATTGACTTCAATGTTATAGACACTGCCATGCTTATTTGTAATCAAAACTTCTAATAAAGTCGATGAGGCAGGAGTAATTCGTGTAGGTTTTTCTATTAGCTGCCTAAGGTTTGTTACTTTCACATTGTTGTTTATTTTCGCTGTGCTAACCAACAAGTCATCATTTTTGGTCACACAGTCCATATATGGCCTTTTTCTTTAAACAAGCAGCTCTTAAGCATTCTAAAATATGGACATAAGTAATATTTGAGGCATGGGGATGTCTATAGAAACATCCCACAGTAACTGAGGGCAACTTACGATTTTGAATGGAAAGCCATAGCTCTTCTATACCATCTATCCTGGGTAAATTCAAGTTACATACTTTAACAAAAAGACTATTTTTTACATAGAGGCCTTTATCACATCTGTATACAGAGTAATTTGGAAAGTCAATAAACGAATCAGAAATATTTGAAGATAGCCAGGTCTCGGTTAAGCACAAAATATCCACATCATTAGCATTTAGATATGTCTCAACTTCGTTTTTCTTACTTAGTAAAGACTGTACATTCATGTAATCTATACGCAAGAAGGTTGTTTTTACTCTTACATTATCATCTCTGGCACTCTCTTCATGGCCAATTATTCATTCTAAACTATAAGTGTATGACCGTTTGTTATGCCCGTATAAATGACAAATTTGGCATTTAAATCTAAAGTCATATGCACACTGAGATTGCCTATGATTCATTTCCCCACAATTATACCAACAATGATATTTATATCTAGGTATTTCATGATCACTATATTCCGGGTAAGAGTAATTATTACCATTAACAATATTAGGAAATCTTTTAACATTTTCTTCACTACGGAAATTATCTCTATCATTTCTAACAGAAGCAGTAAATCGGGTCCTCTTCATTTTACTTATATTATGCCTAACATTATGTGATAACGGTGGAAATTCCTCATTATATTTTTCACTTGTGCCATCAATTTCATTAGTAACATGATTTACCAAGTTCTGTTGTCTCTTAATTTCCTGACATCTGTCATTCAGCTCAAAATCCTCACAGTTATGTGCCAAACACTCCAATAGCCGAATTGCTCCAAGTCTGTTCAGCATCAGTCAATAGGAGTTTTCAACTTCTTTTATATCATAACACACATCGTCAACTTTGCCATTTGCCATTATAAAGTATACACTACTGTCCATAACTTTGATGTTAGTCGTAACACTCCATTTTTTCAATTCATCATTAAATTCATTTATTCTTGCCTGAAGATCATCGTCTTACGTCGATGGTACCAGCTTGCACAAGTAGATCATCATATCTTGTTTCTTCGATCTCAAGTCACTGATTACCAAGCCAAGACTATCGAGAATTCTATTTGGCGATGAATTATTTATGATATCTTTGATTCCGCAATATATGATACAATTTCCAGGAACCCAATCGAGTTGATCACTTATCCAGCTAGCCAATACATTGATGGTTGCATCGTTTATGGTCCGAAATTTTCTGTCTGTTTTTAGGTCACTCGATCTGATGTATCGAACGTTTGAGTCCCCAATAAGGAGGGTAACTTTACTATCATCTCTATTGTAGATTGTACTTACTCGTTCTGCATAAGGATCAGCAGATCTAACTTCTTGCAAAATCTTGTCTTCCGCCTTTAGTTTGAAAATATTCTCGTTTGCCAGCATTAACTTTTCTTTAGATATCCTTAATTGCTCGTATACTGTATATCCTCAACTTCGATTTCCTTCATCGCTAGCCTTACTTTAATTTCTTGAATTTGTCAGCACTTTTCGAAGTATCGGCAATGTTTCGTCTAGATCTTCCTCCGGACGTTCAGCAGAGCTCTCGTCTTCTTTTCGAGAATTATCTAACAGAAGCTCAACTAGTTGTCCCTTATTGCAGTTCCATATTCGCAATAGTAGTTTCTTAAGTCAGTTTATTTTCAGTGTGTAAGAATCCTCTTGTTGGATTTTCAAGAGACATTTTGCCTTTGCTGAGTTAGTCAGCTATTCGTTATATCTCTCTCTCTGTATTATTAAGCCCTATTTGAAATAACAGGTCTCCTATTTGGTCGTGAATGCGTGAATATTTATTTTGATCCTTAATTAAATATTAATTACAACATCCAACATGTATGTTATAGTATTACACACTTCTAGGTTGAACATAAAGCTCCTCTTTACAAAATGACGTAATTATCTGTCCAGTGCGCATGCACAAAACTTGAAACATCCAAACATAGGAGAACCCTCAAATTACCTATATTTGAATTGCTAATTTGAAGCACAAATCTGACAAAATACACTTTGTATCACTGTCACATTTATCACAGTCCCCTTAACGAGATGTGCTTCCGTATTAGATTCATCAAATTAGTCATATTACTTCACTAAAATCACTATAATTAAGGAGCTCATGTAATGGTCTGCTTATACTGTCAACAGAGAGAGAGAGAGAGAGAGAGAGAGAGAGAGAGAGAGGACTCATCTTAAAAGTAACCGATATGACTGTGCTTCTATGTCCGACTCATGAACAGAATAACTTCACCATAAAATACAAAAAAGATTAAATTTTTAAGGAACAAAGAAATCTCAAAATTCACTAATTTATATTTCTAGGTAAAATATAATAGGTAAGCTAAATAATTTTACCATTCTACACAAAAACAACATAAATAACTTTTAATCTACTTATAAGACAAAACTATATTCACCAAACAAGCAAATAAATTTTAATCCAGTTATTAAGAGTGCAGCTGCACCGGAAATGAGATGTTCAAGTCAGGAAAGTATATAATTATTGGTCACAGACTGGACGAAAACTTTTCTGTCATATGTAAGTCTTAGGAGAAATATAAAAGTGAACTTCAAGAATGTTTCCTTCATTAAATAATTTTCACCAGTTTTCTTATCTAATTTCCATTAATTTTCAAAGATTTTAGTTACACATTATTTGACATTAGGGTATATTGATACCGTTGTTTCATAGCAATATCAGTTTAAAATCCTTCATGTGACTATTGATGTCCTTTTATCAGTACTGTTATTGTAAACTCCACTTTAATTCAAAATATTATAGTTTACATCAAACCTAGAATAATTGAGTATCATGATAATAATAAATACTTATGTTTATATATATATATATATATATATATGTATATATATATATATATATATATATTTATATATATTCATATATATATACAAATATAGGTATATATATATATATATATATATATTTATATTTACATATATAGGTATATATATATATATATATATATGGATATATATATGTATAAATATATATGTATATATATATATATATATATATAAATATATATATATATATATATATGCATATATATATATATATATATATAACATATATATATATATATGTGTGTGTACATATACACACACACACATGTATATTTCGAAAAATCTAATTATGGGTGAGGTAGCCATGTCGTCCTGATGGAAGTTGCTAAAAGGTAGCTTCCTAGGGTATATTTGACTACAGTAACATTCCCAGAGAATTTTACCTTAAGGTATCCAGAATTCTAAGTCCTGGAGCAAATATCCCTAAATAAATCTAACAGAGATATCGCATAATATCAGAGGACGTATTCTTGACACGTCACATAGCTAATCTTCACCCCGAACAGTATTAACGCTTCGAGGGGTTACAGTGACAAGAATCTGAAACGAGAATGAAAAGAGAGCCGCTCATAAGGAATCTCTCCTATTCCGTTACCAGTGCGTATCTGATGAAGGTGGGTAACGCCCTCTTTATTCCTTGTAGCGATATATGAGGTGCTACAGATACTGTATTATAGGGAGGGGTCAATAAGCCCTTTTACAATAAAAGGAAGAGCGGGGTCCATCAGGACGACATGGTTACCTCACCCAAAAAAAGATTTTTCGCTTCGCTCAAAATCCGTTTTTTTGGGCTCAAGCCATGTCGTCTTGATGGAAGTTTACCAGAGCATTTCTGTATCTGTGGATTCTCAACCGGTGCCGTACTCTCAAGAAAGTATTTTCCTGGTCCGTCTAGACCTAAAGACCTATGATGTTACCGTCATACATCATTTCATCTAAGCATGAACTATGTTAGTGCTTCCTGCCCCCTACAGGGAAGAGTCGTACTATACTCTGGAAAAAGTCTCGAGGAGTATATAATAACTATGGATGACAAAATGACAAGCTTGTATAGTGGTCTCGCCCTATACATTATAAAGCAAAGTTTGTATAAGAGTCACCAATGTCAGTATGAATTCCTGACATATCCCCCAATGTGTCTACTCTTATCAACTATTGGATAACAGTTGTATCCGCATAGGAACAAATTTTGCATCTCTACCACCATCCCCTTAGGGTACAACGTCAACCCTTCCTAAGGAAGGGTTAAAGCGAGTGGATTTTTGCATGAATCAGGGAACAATCTTAAAAGACATACCATGATAAAAATATCCATATTTTAATCTTAATGCTCAGTACATTTCTAATAAAATGAACTAGTTTATCAAAATTTAATAAACATACATATCATATCAACATTTATAAAATTTACAAAATGTGGACGATATCCGTTAAACCATAAAGAAAACAGTCAACAGAAAATATTGTTTCGTCTACAGGAAACAGATTTGCTACTTCAATCGAATTATTAATAATAATGACACAGTCTGTATATTGTTTATTTACACTAGCGTAAAAAACGCTTGGCACAAGTGTCCATATAATGCTATAGTTCACCAGAGTCAATAGAATAGTTCTTAAGGACACGTTAGTGGCCTATCGTTCAGTATGTAGTAACAGACTGTGACTACACAACCACCCTCTTCATTAATCGTCCCAAATTAATTACACTGTTCCTCGCAGATATAAACTGAATTTTAAAGAATTCTACCTGCTGCTACCACAGACCTCTTAAGTTGCTCCACTTGCTTCGCATAGTGCATAAAGAACACCTTGAATGACTACCAGCCAGTGTACGAACAAAGATGTTCAAAGTCCATATAATTAAAGAAATTTTATGGAAGAGGCAACTTTCCTCGGATCATGACTTGCGGGTGTACTGCTTGGATCAGTTCTGCAAATAACACGGGTGAGTTTCGCCCTTTGAACCCGAGGTTTCTCCTCTGAACAGCTGCCCTCCCATAAAGTCTGAAGTTCTATGAAGATAGACCTATAGGCACTTCACTGGACATAGAGATGTATCTTCCTTCAGAGGACAGATTTTCTAGGGACCCCACCTGTTGGTGGGTGGCTTGTTCTTGGTAAGAAACGTTGGGTCTGGAAATAGATTCAGTTCTCCCCCTCCAAGAACTAGACGTGGCCTTCCTCTCTAGAGAGAGCCACTATTTCACTAACTCTGGCCCCAAAAGCGAGTGCAAACAGAAATATAACTTTTAATTCGGAACCTTCTAAGCGCATTCCTCATTGTTCATTATTTATGCACAATGAAGAATCTTAACTAATGACCATGCAAAGGGTCATTGGAGGCGTTGAAGGGCTAAGCCTAGCATGGGCCTTCGTAATTCATTAAGAACGTCGTTAGAAAGGTCGACCTGTAAGGCATATAGTATCTGTCTTGTCAAGGCAGGCTTGAACAATAGTATTGTGTTGGCTGCTAAACCTTGTTTATGAAGGTGAATGAAGAACGATAAATAGGAAACTGTCGAGATTTCTTTTGGCTTCTTCGCCTTGACAAAGGAATATCCGCTTCTTCCCTGAAGCCTCATAATGTCTTCTGGTTTCCTCCAAAAGTCTAAATTGACTTTTGACACCGAATCTTTTTCTCATCGCTAAGGAGAGAAAATCATGAGATGTAGGTTCCGGGTTTTTTATGATGAAGCGAAGACAGTCGACAGCTGTACTCGTTGAGACAGGGATGGATCCGGTAGCGGTACGAATTTTAGTCGTAGTTCCAATGCCAGAGGGAACCACACGCTATTTGTCCTCTTGTGGGCCACTATTGCTGCTTCCCCTTTGAAGGGTTAACTAAAGGATGTTTCCAAATAGATGGGTACACACCAGTTACTATGGACGTATTGATAATTATCGTAACATGAAAAGCAATAATTAAAAGGGAATCCTTTAAAAACGAGTGGGAATGCCATCTACTCCAAACGCATTACTGTTGCTCAAATTTTTAATCGTTAATATTAGTTTTTCCACAGTCACAGGCTGTGGTCTCAATAAGCAAATAGTATTATCGACCTCTATTTGGGTAGATTGCAGTTATAGTATGTTATATTTACAAAGAATTTCTTGTGTTTTCTTGTATGCATTCTTTCCGACATTGGCAGAACACTTATTAAACTGGTCTGCTTTAGTTTCTGGATTGTCAAATTCGACTTTAACATTTCTTCTATTAGGTACCATAGTATTTATTATTCTCCAAGTGTCTTTCATGGATTTACTTTTCCTGACTTCATCTTTAAAGTACAAAGCTCTAGCCACCCGTATATTGGGGCTTACGTATTTTTTTTTTCTTTATATTCAATGTTTAGATTTTAATTTTGCCTATCTTCTTTTAGTCTCTTCTGAGCTGCATCCCTCTCAACTATTTTTAATTCTAACTCATCTTTAATCCAAGGAGCACTTGGTCGCTTTATTTCTTTAGTGGTAACAGGGGCATATATATCTAAACAATAATTGAATGTATCATTAAAAAATCTAATCTGTATATTTACGTCATCCGTACTAAGAATTTTATTTAGAATAAGAGTTTGTTCTAATAACATATTGCTCAACCATTCCGGGAAATAATTTTTCAAACTTCTGGAAGTTATAATTACTGGTTTGCGTTTTAGTTTCTTAATATCAATTACAAAGAAATGTGTTCATGATCTGCAACTAGACTGGGATTGACTTCAATATTATAGACACTGTCATGCTTATTCGTAATTGAAACATATAATAAAGGCGATGAGGCAGGAGTAATTCGTGTAGGTTTTTCTATTAGCTTTCTAAGCTTTGTTACTTTCACAATGTTGTTTATTTTCGCTGTGATAACTAACAAGACATCATTTAGGTCACCAAGTACATATATGGCCTTTTTCTTTAAACAAGCAGCTCTTAAGCATTCTAAAATATGGACATAAGTAATATTTGAGGCATGGGGGTGTCTATATAAACATCCCACAATAACTGAGGGCAACTTACGATTGTATATGGAAAGCCATAGCTCTTCTATACCATCTATCCTGGATAAATTCAAGTTACATACTTTAATAGAAGGACTATTTTTTTACATAGATACAACTGCCTCCTCCCTTGCCTTTATCACATCTGTATACAAAATAATTTGGAAAGTCAATAAAACTAATCAGAAATATTTGAAGATAGCCAGGTCTCGGTTAAGCACAAAATATCCACATCATTAGCATTTAGAAATATCTCAACTTCGTTTTTCTTACTTAGTAAAGACTGTACATTCATGTAATCTATACGCAAGAAGGTTGTTTTTACTCTTACATTATCATCTCTGTCACTCTCTTCATGGCCAATTATTCATTCCAAACTATAAGTGCATGACCGTTTGTTATTCCCGTATAAATGACAAATTTCGCATTTAAATCTTAAGTCATATGCACACTGAGATTGCCTATGATTCATTTCCTCACAATTATACCAACCATGATATTTATATCTAGGTATTTCATGATCACTATATTCCGGGTAAGAGTAATTATTACCATTAACAATATTAGGAAATCTTTTAACATTTTCTTCACTACGGAAATTATCTCTATCATTTCTAACAGAAGCAGTAAATCGGGTCCTCTTCATTTTACTTATATTATGCCTAACATTATGTGATAACGGTGGAAATTCCTCATTATATTTTTCACTTGTGCCATCAATTTCATTAGTAACATGATTTACCAAGTTCTGTTGTCTCTTAATTTCCTGACATCTGTCATTCAGCTCAAAATCCTCACAGTTATGTGCCAAACACTCCAATAGCCGAATTGCTCCAAGTCTGTTCAGCATCAGTCAATAGGAGTTTTCAACTTCTTTTATATCATAACACACATCGTCAACTTTGCCATTTGCCATTATAAAGTATACACTACTGTCCATAACTTTGATGTTAGTCGTAACACTCCATTTTTCCAATTCATCATTAAATTCATTTATTCTTGCCTGAAGATCATCGTCTTACGTCGATGGTACCAGCTTGCATAAGTAGATCATCATATCTTGTTTCTTCGATCTCAAGTCACTGATTACCAAACCAAGACTATCGAGAATTCTATTTGGCGATGATTATTTATGATATCTTTGATTCCGCAATATATGATACAATTTCCAGGAACCCAATCGAGTTGATAACTTATCCAGCTAGCCAATACATTGATGGTTGCATCGTTTATGGTCCGAAATTTTCTGTCTGTTTTTAGGTCACTCGATCTGATGTATCGAACGTTTGAGTCCCCAATAAGGATGGTAACTTTACTATCATCTCTATTGTAGATTGTACTTACTCGTTCTGCATAAGGATCAGCAGATCTAACTTCTTGCAAAATCTTGTCTTCCGCCTTTAGTTTGAAAATATTCTCGTTTTCCAGCATTAACTTTTCTTTAGATATCCTTAATTGCTCGTATACTGTATATCCTCAACTTCGATTTCCTTCATCGCTAGCCTTACTTTAATTTCTTGAATTTGTCAGCACTTTTCGAAGTATCGGCAATGTTTCGTCTAGATCTTCCTCCGGACGTTCAGCAGAGCTCTCGTCTTCTTTTCGAGAATTATCTAACAGAAGCTCAACTAGTTGTCCCTTATTGCAGTTCCATATTCGCAATAGTAGTTTCTTAAGTCAGTTTATTTTCAGTGTGTAAGAATCCTCTTGTTGGATTTTCAAGAGACATTTTGCCTTTGCTGAGTTAGTCAGCTATTCGTTATATCTCTCTCTCTCTCTGTATTATTAAGCCCTATTTGAAATAACAGGTCTCCTATTTGGTCGTGAATACGTGAATATTTATTTTGATCCTTAATTAAATATTAATTACAACATCCAACATGTATGTTATAGTATTACACACTTCTAGGTTGAACATAAAGCTCCTCTTTACAAAATGACGTAATTATCTGTCCAGTGCGCATGCACAAAACTTGAAACATCCAAACATAGGAGAACCCTCAAATTACCTATATTTGAATTGCTAATTTGAAGCACAAATCTGACAAAATACACTTTGTATCACTGTCACATTTATCACAGTCCCTTCACGAGATGTGCTTCCGTATTAGCTACATCAAATTGGTCATATTACTTCACTAAAATCACTATAATTAAGGAGCTCATGTAATGGTCTGCTTATACTGTCGACAGAGAGAGAGAGAGAGAGAGAGAGAGAGAGAGAGAGAGAGAGAGAGAGAGAGAGTGACTCATCTTAAAAGTAACCGATATGACTGTGCTTCTATGTCCGACTCATGAACAGAATAACTTCACCATAAAATACAAAAAAGATTAAATTTTTTAAGGAACAAAGAAATCTCAAAATTACCTAATTTATATTTCTAGGTAAAATATAATAGGTAAGCTAAATAATTTTACCATTCTACACAAAAAACAACATAAATAACTTTTAATCTACTTATAAGACAAAACTATATTCACCAAACAAGCAGATAAATTTTAATCCAGTTATTAAGAGTGCAGCTGCACCGGAAATGAGATGTTCAAGTCAGGAAAGTATATAATTATTGTTCACAGACTGGACGAAAACTTTTCTGTCATATGTAAGTCTTAGGAGAAATATAAAAGTGAACTTCAAGAATGTTTCCTTCATTAAATAATTTCCACCAGTTTTCTTATCTAATTTCCATTAATTTTCAAAGATTTTAGTTACACATTATTTGACATTAGGGTATATTGATACCGTTGTTTCATAGCAATATCAGTTTAAAATCCTTCATGTGACTATTGATGTCCTTTTATCAGTACTGTTATTGTAAACTCCACTTTAATTCAAAATATTATAGTTTACATCAAACCTAGAATAATTGAGTATCATGATAATAATAAATACTTATGTTTATATATATATATATATATATATATTCATATATATACAAATATAGGTATATATATAATATATATATATATCTATATATATATATATATATATTCATATATATACAAATATAGGTATATATATATATATATATATTTATATATATATATATATATATATATTTACATATATATATATATATATATATGCATATATATATATATATATATATGTATGTATATATATATATATATATATATGTGTGTGTGTGTGTGTGTGTACATATACACACACACACACATGTATATAACAGATTTTGAGCGAAGAAAAAAATCTAGTTTCGGGTGAGGTAGCCATGTCGTCCTGATAGAAGTTGCTAAAAGGTAGCTTCTTAGGGTATATTTGACTACAGTAACATTCCCAGAGAATTTTACCTTAAGGTATCCAGAATTTTAAGTCCCTGGAGCGAATATCCCTAAATAAATCTAACAGAGATATCGCATAATATCAGAGGACGTATTCTTGACACGTCACATAGCTATCTTCACCCCCGAACAGTATTAACGCTTCGAGGGGTTACAGTGACAAGAATCTGAAACGAGAATGAAAAGTGAGCCGCTCATAAAGAATCTCTACTATTCCGTTACCAGTGCGTATCTGATGAAGGTGGTAACGTCCTCTTTATTCCTTGTAGCGATATATGAGGTGCTACAGATACTGTATTATAGGGAGGGGTCAATAAGCCCTTTTTACAATAAAAGGAAGAGCGGGTCTATCAGGACGACATGGTTACCTCACCCAAAAATAGATTTTTCGCTTCGCTCAAAATCCGTTTTTTGGGCTCAGGCCATGTCATCTTGATGGAAGTTTACCAGAGCATTTCTGTATCTGTGGATTCTCAACCGGTGCCGTACTCTCAAGAAAGTATTTTCCTGGTCCGTCTAGACCTAGAGACCTATGATTTTACCGTCATACATCATTTCATCTAAGCATGAACTATGTTAGTGCTTCCTGCCCCCTACAGGGAAGAGTCGTACTATACTCTGGAAAAAGTCTCGAGGAGTATATAATAACTATGGATGACAAAATGACAAGCTTGTATAGTGGTCTCGCCCTATACATTATAAAGCAAAGTTTGTATAAGAGTCACCAATGTCAGTATGAATTCCTGACATATCCCCCAATGTGTCTACTCTTATCAACTATTGGATAACAGTTGTATCCGCATAGGAACAAATTTTGCATCTCTACAACCATCCCCTTAGGGTACAACGTCAACCCTTCCTAAGGAAGGGTTAAAGCGAGTGGATTTTTGCATGAATCAGGGAACATTCTTAAAAGACATACCATGATAAAAATATCCATATTTTAATCTTAATGCTCAGTACATTTCTAATAAAATGAACTAGTTTATCAAAATTTAATAAACATACATATCATATCAACATTTATAAAATTTATAAAATGTGGACGATATCCGTTAAAACCATAAAGAAAACAGTCAACAGAAAATATTGTTTCGTCTACAGGAAACAGATTCGCTACTTCAATCGAATTATTAATAATAATGACACAGTCTGTATATTGTTTATTTACACTAGTGTAAAAAACGCTTGGCACAAGTGTCCATATAATGCTATAGTTCACCAAATTCAATAAAATAGTTCTTAAGGACACGTTAGTGGCCTATCGTTCAGTATGTAGTAACAGACTGTGACTACACAACCACCCTCTTCATTAATCGTCCCAAATTAATTACACTGTTCCTCGCAGATATAAACTGAATTTTAAAGAATTCTACATGCTGCTACCACAGACCTCTTAAGTTGCTCCACTTGCTTCGTATAGTGCATAAAGAACACCTTGAATGACTACCAGCCAGTGTACGAACAAAGATGTTCAAAGTCCATATAATTAAAGAAATTTTATGGAAGAGGCAACTTTCCTCGGATCATGACTTGCGGGTGTACTGCTTGGATCAGTTCTGCAAATAACACGGGTGAGTTTCGCCCTTTGAACCCGAGGTTTCTCCTCTGAACAGCTGCCCTCCCCCTAAAGTCTGAAGTTCTATGAAGATAGACCTATGGGCACTCCACTGGACATAGAGATGCATCTTCCTTCAGAGGGCAGATTTTCTAGGGACCCCCACCTGTTGGTGGGTGGCTTGTTCTTGGTAAGAAACGTTGGGTCTGGAAATAGATTCAGTTCTCCCTCCAAGAACTAGACGTGGCCTTCCTCTCTAGAGAGAGCCACTATTTCACTAACTCTGGCCCCAAAAGCGAGTACAAACAGAAATATAACTTTTAATTCAGAACCTTCTAAGGGCATTCCTCATTGTTCATTATTTATGCACAATGAAGAATCTTAACTAATGACCATGCAAAAGGGTCATTGGAGGCGTTGAAGGGTTAAGCCTAGCATGGGCCTTCGTAATTCATTAAGAACGTCGTTAGAAAGGTCGACCTGTAAGGCATATAGTATCTGTCTTGTCAAGGCAGGCTCGAACAATAGTATTGTGTTGGCTGCTAAACCTTGCTCATGAAGGTGAATGAAGAACGATAAATAGGAAACTGTCGAGATTTCTTTTGGCTTCTTCGCCTTGACAAAGGATATCCGCTTCTTCCCTGAAGCCTCAAAATGTCTTCTGGTTTCCTCCAAAAGTCTAAACTGACTTTTGACACCGAATCTTTTTCTCATCGCTAAGGAGAGAAAATCATGAGATGTAGGTTCCGGGTTTTTTGTGATGAAGCGAAGACAGTCGACAGCTGTACTCGTTGAGACAGGGATGGATCCGGTAGCGGTACGAATTTTAGTCGTAGTTTCAATGCCAGAGGGAACCACACGCTATTTGTCCTCTTGTGGGCCACTATTGCTGCTTCCCCTTTGAAGGATCTCAGTTGTCAAGGACCTTCAAAAGGAGGTTGTGCAGAGGGAACAGATAAATACTGGACCATCTGTTCCAGTCTAGGGACATAGCGTCTACTGCCTCCGCTAGCGGATCCTCGTATGGAGACACATAACGATCTATTTTCTTGTTGTCTTTCGTCGCAAAGAGGTCTATCTGCAGCTCCAGGACTTGACTCGAGATGAAGGAGAACAATCCTGCGTCAAGGGACCATTCTGGCTCTATTGGTGTAAACCTGGATAGAGCGTCCGCTGCTGACATTGCGGAACCCTTGAATGTGAGCTGCTGACGGCTGCCATTTCTTCCCTTCCACCAAACGGAATATGGCCAACATCACTCGGTTGATTTAAGGTGACCTCGACCCTTGTCGATTCAGGCATCTCACTATCACCTCGCTGTTTAGAACCAGTCTTATATGGGTCGAGTGGCGAAGAGATACTTTATTTAGAGTCAGAAGTACTGCCATGGCTTCTAGAAAGTTGATGTGAAATGACTTGGAAAGATTGGACCAAGCTCCTTCGACTCTCTTCTGATGAGAGTGACCTCCCCAGCCTTCCTTTGAAGCGTCTGTGTGGATAGTCACTGACGAGGGAGGAGGTTGAAGAAGTATAGATTTCTTCAATTGCTTGGCATTGGACCACGGCTTATGAAGCGTTCGCAGTCGAGTCGGTAGAGGTCTCATTAGATCTCTTCGTGCATTTGATGCATATTTTCTCCAGATTCCTGTTGCATCCTTTAGCTGTGCTCTTAGCACTAGATCTGTTATCGAAGCAAACTGTAGAGAGCCCAGGACTCTCTCCTGTTCACGTCTTGATATCCGTTTGGATTTCAATAGTCTCTTGACATATCCTGCTATTTCTTTCCCCTCCCTCTTCCTCCTCCTCTTCTTCCCAGGAATGGATTCCATTGGATTCCCAACCACTGAAATTTTTGAGCTGGAGAAAGTCGAGACTTTTTGATGTTGATCTTGAATCCCAGATGTTCCAGGAACTGAATCACTATCTTAGAAGCTTGCATGCATTCTGTCCTGGATGCTGCCCACACCAGCTAGTTTCCAAGTAGGGTACTACTTGGACCCCCATTAGGCATAATTGTTGGACGGCTGCGTTCGCATGCTTCGTGAAAATCTTTGGGGCTATGTTTAGCCCGAAAGGCATGGCTCTGAAGGTATAAAGTTTTCTATGTAACTTGAAGCCTAGGTAGGAGGAGAGGTGACGATTAATTGGAACATGCCAATATGCGTCAGACAAGTCTATAGAGACGGTATATGCCCTTTTGGGCAGTAGGGTCCTTATGTGTTGAAGTGTGAGCATTCTGAACTTGTAGTTCACTATTAACTTGTTGAGTGGCGACAAGTCTAGAATGACTCTGAGTATTTCTGAGTCCTTCTTTGGAACACAAAAGAGCTTTCCTTGGAATTTGATGGACTTAACTTTCCGGATTACTCTTTTGTCTAAGAGCTCTCGGACATATTCTTCCAGAACGGGGGCTGAGTGTTGGGAGAATTGAGGAAATTGAGGTGGAGGACTGCTCCAGCTCCAACCTAGTCCATTCCTTATTAGGCTGTGGGCCCAGGCATCGAAGGTCCAGCGATCCCTAAATAGTTGTAGTCTCCCTCCTACTAGAAGCATCTCACTTCTGCTGTTGTGGACCTGAGGCCTTGCCTCCTTGACCGCTTCCTCCCCTGGATCCCCTTCCCCTTGAAAGGCGTCTAGAAGAACCTCTGGCTGTTCATCTAGCTTTCGAACGAAAGGAAGAAGTCTGCCTTTCGAAGGCTGGGTTAAAAACTGGCAACTGTGTCGCCACTTGTTGAGGTACCAGCTGGTACGTGATTGGAGGTTGTGCCACTATCTGAGGCACCGCGGTCAAAGGAAGTTGTTGTTGTTGTTGTCGGTAGGGTTTAGCCGGTCGAGAGGATGGCCTAGGCCTTTCTGTCTTCTTCTTGGGTTGGGGACCCTCATCCGGAGAAGACTTTCTCTTAAGATCCAAGCCCCACTTTTTGAGAAGGTTCATATTCTCCGTGGCGGCCTTGCCTACTACCTTTTTAACCACTTCGTTGGGAAAGAGGTCCTTAACCCAGATACGAGAGGAGATCAGTTTCCTCGGTTCGTGCCTCACCGCAGATGAGGCGAATACGAACTCTCTACAGGCTCTCCTAGCTTTAATAAAGCTATAGAGATCCTTCGTAACTGTGGATAGATGGGGTTTGGCCACAACCATGAGCATATCCTGGTTCTTGGGGTCACTTGCCATTGTTTCTAATGTCGTTTGCAACGATATCGATACCCGCAAGTCTTTCCTTCGTCTCTTGCTCTCTGCCCAAGAAGACCTCCGACAGCTTTGGAAGTTCCTCACGAAACTGACGTTCAGCAATATCAGCTTCCAGCTTCCCGACTGAGAAGGTAAGGTGGACGTCCTTCCAGTCTTCTTGGTCCAAGGGCAAGGTCAGAGATAACGGCTTGCACTCCTCCAAGCAGGGGCATGGTTTCCCTGCCTCCACCGCCTTTAAGGCTGCCTTATATCCCTTTTCCATGAAGGGACAGGTTCTGGTTGGAGAAGCCACAAAGGAGGAAAGCTTCTTACTCAAGGCTGGCACCTTTGAGTTCGTGAAGCCCCCCTGTTTCTTCGAGCTCGCTAGTAACGCCTGTACTTTACTATGGTCAAGAACTATGACCTCCTTCGGCTTAGTCTCCTCCTTTGAGGCTGGCTCCTTCCTAAGACGGACATAGCAGTCCGGGTAAGAATCTTTGTTGGGCCAAAATTCCACCTCTTCCAGAGGAATTGCTCCCCAGCTTTTCTGAAATAATGATCTTCCCGGTTGTCATTGGCATGTGTTCGGCATACCTCCAAGGATTGGTATCCGAGCACAAAGGAAGATCCTTCACGTTTAGTCGCTTCTGGGGCCCACGTGATGCTGCAAGTCTACTTATCTCCAGTTTCATTGCAGATTCCTTCTCATCATTCTTCTTTTGAATTTGTTGAATCCTCACAACAATAGAAGAAAGAGTGCTTCCCAGGACATCTGGGATAGCAGACAATGTAGAGGGAACAGGTTCTGGGTCCGGAACTGATGTAACTGACACCTCGTCGATTTCTTCCTCTTCTAATTGAGGAGCCTGGGACAGATCCTCCTCCTGAACTTCTCCTAGAAGGTCCTTCTCTGTAGAATCTGACACCTCCGACATCTTATCGTCCAAATGGATGTCTTGAAGGGCGGCTGAGACTTCAGAATCTACCGGATTCTGGGCAATTGGTATCTCCACCTGAGGCTGAGGAATGACTGTATCAGCCGATGCTTTAGGGAAAAGGTAGGCCCTCCTCTTCTCATTTGGAAAGTAGGGCCCTGAGGTGTTTTTCTGAAAACCCCTCACCCATGTTCGTAACTTTTCCCTGGCAGCATCCCTTGACTCCGTCGACTTAGGGGTGTCAAATGCTTCAGTAATCAGGTTAGATCTTACTCTACAAACCTGAGGGTCCCAATACCGGAGATCACCTCTGGAGGCTGCGCATGCTGCGTGCCTCCTGCAAAAACTGATGTCCACAGAAGTTCTTACTGCGGACATTGCAGAATACACTCCCCGCACTTCGGATGGTCCTCCTGTAAAGAGAAAAAAAGTCCATGAGTATCAAGTGAAGGCTTTTTACTTATATTAGAACATGTAGCTTACACAGTAAAGCTATAAAAGAAAGAAGGAAAGACACATACTTGTATTTCCTGTCCAGCTAATTGCTGTAACCTCCCAAGATATTAAAACTAAGGTTAATTCTATTCTAGAATACCTTATTTAATTTCCTAAACGGAAATTTAAGGTTCAGATCACACCTTGAAATAAAGTTTTAATATACGGGATAGAATGAATACAGAAAGAACTCACTTTCTATATATTGTACGGTCTCAACAAAAGGCTGTACAAGATAACATTAAGTATGTTGGAAGAACTTTAGTGTTACAACATACTCTGTACTGTAGTTTTATTAATGCAGTGTGTACTACACTACAAATATAGTAACTACTGTACATCGTCTGCTGCTGTGCCAGCCGGCATTTACCCCTGTATAGTTCAAAGATATACTACCAATAACTAATAGGCGGCAGGTCACTGGTTCGCAAATGTGTGCCGGCCGGCAATGATACACTAACACCCAGATGCCGGCCGCTAATCGTATTGGCCAGCAGATTTCATGATGTGTTTCCACTGCCGGGAGGCAAAGGTAGCAATACCCATGTCTGCCGACAGTGGCTAAGAACCAGAGAACATCCACCTGCCCGGCTGCCGGCTGTTATGCCAGCCGGCAGCTGGGGTAGGGGTAGAAAACACTAGTTAGAGAAACAGAATTGATGTAATGTTATAAGGCGGCATTGCCATACGACCTTCCATCCAGAAAGAGTGAACATATGGAAGGGGAGTATGTAGCATTCAGGCCTCCAAGAAATCCATAGCCTGCCGGACTCTACTGGCAGACATGGAAAGGAGACCAAGGGAGTTCTGGGGTTCACTCTGCAAAAGAAAAAGGGTCTCTGCCAGCCGGCAGAGACCTGAGCCTGTCCTCCATTCTAACCTACACTAGGTACGGAAGTAGGATCGCGGCCAAAAGAAAGAAAGAAAGGGGGGAAGGGATAAGGGTCCTATAAACTTCGTTCTAGCAAGAGACACACTCAGCAGTTAGGGAAGCTCATCCTAACCTAGAGTTGTCTATTAGGGAGGAAGACTGGCAATACTTGCTATCCTCCTCCAAACCAGAACAAAGTTAGGTGTAGTTATTTCGCCAGTCAACGGAGAAAACTCATTCTCCAGCCCGAGAAAAAACAACACAAGACAGTCTGCTAGACTACTAGAGGAAGTAATCATCTCGACCAGAATCCTTCTGACGTGGACTAGGGAAGCAAAGCTTCCTATGCCTGCACCTAACCTAGCAAAGGAAGCTCATTCTCTATGCTAGGAAGATGCAGCACACAGACTAGAAACTCTGATGTTCTGCCCCAACCCAAAAAAAACAGTCACTCTGGTTATCAGGTCAGGACAGACATATCCTAGTATAGTTATACCTGAATATTATTCAGATAGAACCGCTAGGATTAAGCCTAAGGCTTACTCAGAGGGAGAGAGGGATTGAACTTAGTCTCCGGAGGAGAGAAGAACAATCGGGGATGTGCGAAAGTATACTACAGTACCATAGGCTACTAGCCTAGGTGCGGTGAGAATCGATTACCTAAATCACCGAAACTCTCTCGTATACAATCTTGGAAAAGAAAATTCAACAATATCTTACATGTATAAAATATTTGCGTATAGCTTGAATAACATAACACTCGGAAAACTTATATCATGCATGAAAGTACTAGGGCCAGACGCCTAGACTACTAAGCCTCGCGAAGGGCAAGATCGGTTACCTAACCCTGGAACGGTACGGCTGGGTCGTCCGCGACCCCGAGCATAAAAAAAAAGAGGTTTTTCTCACGTGACTCACCCCCGTGACTGAATTTGTAGGTGATCGACCTGCAGTAGGTGTCTCGCCTACACGCTCTAGGTAGTGTCCAGATGTGCATTGCTGTAGCTGTACTCCTTCCCTGATTTCTGAGACGCGTCGGGGTCGAGCGCGACCGAGTTTACCCTTCTAAGGTAATTTGCATAATTATCAAAGTTATTACTTATTATGAAATTGTCATAGAATGGAGCAACTTGTATAGGTTATCAGTTGTGGAAAGTCTTGGTGGATTGTTTGGCTTCCATGTGCATGATTTTTTTTTTAGTTAAAATGTCGTTCATCACCACGAGGACCATTTTACCGCGGAGTGCCCCTTTTTAATTTTTTTTCATTTTTTTGCCAAGTCAATTTTCCGTAAGATATTGCCAAATAGTGTCGTAAAACTTTTGCTTTTTTAGTGTTGGAAAGTGTGTCTATATGATCTGGCTACCCATGCGTGACTTTGTTTTTGTCAGATACGACGTAGTTATTGGTATATTGGGTATTTAACTGCGGTTGCCAATTTCTGTTTTTTTTTTCAATATTTGTAAAAATTTACTACGTAGTAAGGAATTGCCTTATATTATTGATTTTTTTTCATTTTATGTGTTAGAAAGTGTGCCTTGATGGTTGGGCTAACACGTGTATGTCTTTTTTTTTTTTATCTGAGATGCCGTATATTAGAATGTTGGGCCTTTTACCGCGAGTGCCCCTTTTTCATTTTTTTTCATTTTTTTGCCAAGTCATTTTTCCGTAAGATATTGCCAAATAGCGTCGTAAAACTTTTGCTTTTTTAGTGTTGGAAGTGTGTCTAGATGATCTGGCTACCCATGCGTGACTTTTGTTTTGTCAGATACGACGTAGTTATTGGTATATTGGGTATTTAACTGTGTTGCCAATTTCTGTTTTTTTTTCAATATTTGTAAAAATTTACTACGTAGTAAGGAATTGCCGTATATTATTGATTTTTTTTTTTCATGTTTATGTGTTAGAAAGTGTGCCTTGATGGCTGGGCTAACACGTGCATGTCTTTTTTTTATCTGAGATGCCGTATATTAGAATGTTGGGCATTTTTCCGCGAGTGCCCCTTTTTATTTGTTTTGCATTTTTTTGCTTAGTCATGTTACCGTAAGGAATTGCCAAGTAGTGTCGCAAAACTTATATTTTTATAGTGTTGGAAAGTGTTTCTAGATGATCTGGCTACCCATGCCTATTTTTTTAGCCAGATATAGCGTATATATAGGTATGTGTTCGATTTTCCTGTGATTGCCATTTTTTCGTTTTTTCCCATTTCTTTATAAATTACTACGTACTAAGGAACTATCACAGAGTAATGATTCATTTAGATGTTTATTTGTCGGAAAATGTGCCTTGATGGTTTGCCTAGCACGTGGCTGAAATTTTTTTTTCTGAAATGCGTATAAAAAAATGTTGGCCATTTTTCCGCGAGTGCCCCTTTTTATTTGTTTTTCATTTTTTTACTTAGTCATGTCACCGTAAGGAATTGGCAAGAAGTGTCGCAAAACTTATATTTTTATAGTGTTGGAAAGTGTTTTTAGATGATCTGGCTACCCATGCCTATCTTTTTTTTTAGCCAGATATGGCGTATATATAGGTATGTGTTCGATTTTCCTGTGATTGCCATATTTTCGTTTTTTCCCATTTCTTTCAAAATTACTACGTACTAAGGAACTATCACAGGGTAATGATTCATTTAGATGTTTATTTGTCGGAAAATGTGCCTTGATGGTTTGCCTAGCACGTGGCTGAATTTTTTTTTTCTGAAATGCCGTATATTAGAATGTTAGCCATTTTTCCACGACTGCCCATTTTTATTTGTTTTGCATTTTTTGGCTTAGTCATGTTACCGTAAGGAATTGGCAAGTAGTGTCGCAAAACTTATATTTTTATAGTGTTGGAAAGTGTTTCTAGATGATCTGGCTACCCATGCCTATCTTTTTTTTAGCCAGATATGGCGTATATATAGGTATGTGTTCGATTTTCCGGTGATTGCCACTTTTTCGTTTTTTCCCATTTCTTTCAAAATTACTACGTACTAAGGAACTATCACAGAGTAATGATTCCTCTAGATGTTTATTTGTCGGAAAATTTTGTTTACTTCTTTTTTGATTGAATATCATCAAATTTTTTTAGCTAAAATGTTATATTGTTTTACATTTTTTTTTCGATTTTATTTCCCTTAAAAAAATTTTTTTGGAGTCAGAATTTTAATTTTATAGTCGTAAAATAATCGACAATTATCCAGCAACGCACCATACAATTTTTATGCACATCCAAGAATAATTAGATTAGTAAATAACACCTTGAAATTGACATACCCTTCCTACGTTTCAAGTGGCAGATTAGGGAGTCTGAGTCAGTGTGGTTGGCGGCCATTTTGTGGACATATCCGAAGCGTAAGTTGCCCTATCTATATATATTCTTGTTCCCTCTAGAATTTGTGATATTTTGGTATATTTTTACCTGCATAAATATCATATTATATATTAAATATATGTATTTTTTTACGAAATTTCTAAGTACTCAAAAAATTACCTTTAGATATGGCCCCTGATATAAATGTAATTTACAAAATAATGAAGATTTTTTTACATATTTCTATTTTAGGATAACATATGTTTATTCCCTAAAAAAAATTAGCCACTTCCTATTTCATTTGGGTACCCAAAAAAATTCATGAAATTTGGACAAATTTTTTTGGCCAAAAAAAGTTACCCTTTTTTTCTCATTTCAGATCTTCACCTCCATGGGTCTGACTTCATCCAAAATACATCAAGATGTGTCCTAAACATTCAAGAATCAATTCCTAAAAGGATTTGTGTATATATGTATAAACCTTTTTTTTATGAATTTTTATGTAAGGCCTTTTTTTCTACTTAATTTTTGAAAATATTTATAATAAAAAGTTTTTCTGCAGATGAGTAGTATTTATCTTTACAGTTGTTTTAAGCATTCATTGAAATTTTTTATTGGCAAAAGAAAAAAGGAGGTTACTGCAAAAACTGATTTTTCAAGAATTTTTTTTGGCGTCGGGGTCGCACGCGTCCGAGTATACCCTTAAAGGTGTGTCCGAGGAGCGTACCTATCCAGGGCTAAATCGCTGAACTAAAAACTAACGGCATCATATAAGAATTCCTAGAGCAGCTAAATAGCTAGATTATTAAAGCAAAAAAACTGGGAACGTCGCTCTGGCTAACTAAATAACCCATATATAGCAAGCGACAGAATCCATGAT
>NC_090734.1:91102023-91107023 GCF_036898095.1 Palaemon carinicauda
GTATTTTGTACTTAGAATTGAAATCAACCCATCCTCACCATCGTAGCTAATTGGTAGTTTGTTACTTGGCATTCAATTAATGATAAATTTTGCACATTTTTACGTGTTTTTCATATTCAAATAAGCCATAAATATTTTTGATACATTAATGTCTGGATTCTCTTAACAACCTCGGGATCAGAGCCCCAGGTGAAATCACACAAAGACAAGAGCTTGGCTCAGGCCGGGAATCGAACCCTTGTCGGCAAGCTTGTATAGACAGTGACTAAGCCACTTGGCCACGAAGAAGGATAAAAGTCAATGACAATTCTTCTGTACTTATACCTGTCGAATTCAGGTATTTTGTACTTAGAATTGAAATCAACCCATCCTCACCATCGTAGCTAATTGGTAGTTTGTTACTTGGCATTCAATTAATGATAAATTTTGCACATTTTTATGTGTTTTTCATATTCAAATAAGCCATATATATTTTTGATACATTAATGTCTGGATTCTCTTAACGACCTCGGGATCAGAGCCCCAGGTGAAATCACACAAAGACAAGAGCTTGGCTCCGACCGGGAATCGAACCCTGGTCGGCAAGCTTGTATAGACAGTGACTATGCCACTTGGCCACGAAGAAGGATAAAAGTCAATGACAATTCTTCTGTACTTATACCTGTCGAATTCAGGTATTTTGTACTTAGAATTGAAATCAACCCATCCTCACCATCGTAGCTAATTGGTAGTTTGTTACTTGGCATTCAATTAATGATAAATTTTGCACATTTTTACGTGTTTTTCATATTCAAATAAGCCATATATATTTTTGATACATTAATGTCTGGATGCCAAGTAACAAACTACCAATTAGCTACGATGGTGAGGATGGGTTGTTTACAATTCTAAGTATAAAATACCTGAATTCGACAGGTATAAGTACAGAAGAATTGTCATTGACTTTTATCCTTCTTCGTGGCCAAGTGGCTTAGTCACTGTCTATACAAGCTTGCAGACCAGGGTTCGATTCCCGGCCGGAGCCAAGCTCTTGTCTTTGTGTGATTTTGCCTGGGGCTCTGATCCCGAGGTCGTTAAGAGAATCCAGACATTAATGTATCAAAAATACATATGGCTTATTTGAATATGAAAAACACGTAAAAATGTGCAAAATTTATCATTAATTGAATGCCAAGTAACAAACTACCAATTAGCTACGATGGTGAGGATGGGTTGATTTCAATTCTAAGTACAAAATACCTGAATTCGACAGGTATAAGTACAGAAGAATTGTCATTGACTTTTATCCTTCTTCGTGGCCAAGTGGCTTAGTCACTGTCTATACAAGCTTGCCGACCAGGGTTCGATTCCCGGCCGGAGCCAAGCTCTTGTCTTTGTGTGATTTCGCCTGGGGCTCTGATCCCGAGGTCGTTAAGAGAATCCAGACATTAATGTATCAAAAATATATATGGCTTATTTGAATATGAAAAACACGTAAAAATGTGCAGAATTTATCATTAATTGAATGCCAAGTAAATAACTACCAATTAGCTACGATGGTGAGGATGGGTTGATTTCAATTCTAAGTACAAAATACCTGAATTCGACAGGTATAAGTACAGAAGATTTGTCATTGACTTTTATCCTTCTTCGTGGCCAAGTGGCATAGTCACTGTCTATACAAGCTTGCCGACCAGGGTTCGATTCCCGGCAGGAGCCAAGCTCTTGTCTTTGTGTGATTTCGCCTGGGGCTCTGATCCCGAGGTTGTTAAGAGAATCCAGACATTAATGTATCAAAAATATATATGGCTTATTTGAATATGAAAAACACGTAAAAATGTGCAAAATTTATCATTAATTGAATGCCAAGTAACAAACTACCAATTAGCTACGATGGTGAGGATGGGTTGATTTCAATTCTAAGTATAAAATACCTGAATTCGACAGGTATAAGTACACAAGAATTGTCATTGACTTTTATCCTTCTTCGTGGCCAAGTGGTTTAGTCACTGTCTATACAAGCTTGCCGACCAGGGTTCGTTTCCCGGCCGGAGCCAAGCTCTTGTCTTTGTGTGATTTCGCCTGGGGCTCTGATCCCGAGGTCGTTAGGAGAATCCAGACATTAATGTATCAAAAATATATATGGCTTATTTGAATATGAAAAACACGTAAAAATGTGCAAAATTTATCATTAATTGAATGCCAAGTAACAAACTACCAATTAGCTACGATGGTGAGGATGGGTTGATTTCAATTCTAAGTACAAAATACCTGAATTCGACAGGTATAAGTACAGAAGAATTGTCATTGACTTTTATCCTTCTTCGTGGCCAAGTGCTTAGTCACTGTCTATACAAGCTTGCCGACCAGGGTTCGATTCCCGGCCGGAGCCAAGCTCTTGTCTTTGTGTGATTTCGCCTGGGGCTCTGATCCCGAGGTCGTTAAGAGAATCCAGACATTAATGTATCAAAAATATATATGGCTTATTTGAATATGAAAAACACGTAAAAATGTGCAAAATTTATCATTAATTGAATGCCAAGTAACAAACTACCAATTAGCTACGATGGTGAGGATGGGTTGATTTCAATTCTAAGTACAAAATACCTGAATTCGACAGGTATAAGTACAGAAGAATTGTCATTGACTTTTATCCTTCTTCGTGGCCAAGTGGCTTAGTCACTGTCTATACAAGCTTGCCAACCAGGGTTCGATTCCCGGCCGGAGCCAAGCTCTTGTCTTTGTGTGATTTCGCCTGGGGCTCTGATCCCGAGGTCGTTAACCCTGGATAGGTACGGTGGGATCGTTTGCGACCCCGAGCGTCAAAAAAAAACAGGTTTTTCTCACGTGACTCACCCCCCGTGACTGAATTTGTGGGTGATCGACCTGCAGGAGGTGTCTCCCCCTACACGCTCTAGTAGTGTCCAGATGTGCATTGCTGTAGCTGTACTCCTTCCCCGATTTCTGAGACGCGTCGGGGTCGTTCGCGTCCGAGTTTACCCTTCTAGGGTAGTTTGCATAATTATCAAAGTTATTACGTATTATGAAATTGTCGTAGAATGGTGCAACTTGTATAGGTTATCAGTTGTGGAAAGTCTTGGTGGATTTTTTGGCTACCATGTGCATGTTTTTTTTTTAGTTAAAATGTCGTTCATCACCACGAGGACCATTTTACCGCGAGTGCCCCTTTTTCATTTTTTTTCATTTTTTTGCCAAGTCATTTTTCCGTAAGATATTGCCAAATAGTGTCGTAAAACTTTTGCTTGTTTAGTGTTGGAAAGTGTGTCTAGATGATCTGGCTACCCATGCATGACTTTGTTTTTGTCAGATACGACGTAGTTATTGGTATATTGGGTATTTAACTGCGGTTACCAATTTCTGTTTTTTTTTCAATATTTGTAAAAATTACTACGTAGTAAGGAATTGCCGTATATTATTCATTTTTTTTTCATGTTTATGTGTTAGAAAGTGTGCCTTGATGGTTGGGCTAACACGTGCATGTCTTTTTTTTTATCTGAGATGTCGTATATTAGAATGTCGGGCATTTTACCGCGAGTGTCCCTTTTTCCTTTTTTTTCATTTTTTTGCCAAGTCATTTTTCCGTAAGATATTGCGAAATAGTGTCGTAAACTTTTGCTTTTTTAGTGTTGGAAAGTGTGTCTAGATGATCTGGCTACCCATGCGTGATTTTGTTTTTGTCAGATACGACGTAGTTATTGGTATATTGGGTATTTAACTGCGGTTGCCAATTTCTGTTTTTTTTTCAATATTTGTAAAAATTTACTACGTAGTAAGGAATTGCCGTATATTATTGATTTTTTTTTCATGTTTATGTGTTAGAAAGTGTGCCTTGATGGTTGGGCTAACACGTGCATGTCTTTTTTTTTATCTGAGATGCCGTATATTAGAATGTTGGGCATTTTTCCGCGAGTGCCCCTTATTATTTGTTTTGCATTTTTTTGCTTAGTCATGTTACCGTAAGGAATTGGCAAGTAGTGTCGCAAAACTTATATTTTTATAGTGTTGGAAAGTGTTTTTAGATGATCTGGCTACCCATGCCTATTTTTTTTTTAGCCAGATATGGCGTATATATAAGTATGTGTTCGATTTTCCTGTGATTGCCATTTTTTCGTTTTTTCCCATTTCTTTCAAAATTACTACGTACTAAGGAACTATCACAGAGTAATATTTCATTTATATGTTTATTTGTCGGAAAATGTGCCTTGATGGTTTGCCTAGCACGTGGCTGAAATTTTTTTTTTCTGAAATGCCGTATATTAGAATGGCCATTTTTCCACGAGTGCCCCTTTTTATTTGTTTTGCATTTTTTGTGCTTAGTCATGTTACCGTAAGGAATTGGCAAGTAGTGTCGCAAAACTTATAATTTTATAGTGTTGGAAAGTGTTTTCTAGATGATCTGGCTACCCATGCCTATCTTCTTTTTTTAGCCAGATATGGCGTATATATAGGTATGTGTTCGATTTTCCTGTGATTGCCATTTTTTCGTTTTTTCCCATTTCTTTCAAAATTACTACGTACTAAGGAACTATCACAGAGTAATTATTCATTTAGATGTTTATTTGTCGGAAAATGTGCCTTGATGGTTTGACTAGCACGTGGCTGAATTTTTTTTTTTTCTGAAATGCCGTATATTAGAATGTTAGCCATTTTTCCTCGAGTGCCCCTTTTTATTTGTTTTGCATTTTTTTGCTTAGTCATGTTACCGTAAGGAATTGGCAAGTAGTGTCGCAAAACTTATATTTTTATAGTGTTGGAAAGTGTTTCTAGATGATCTGGCTACCCATGCCTATCTTTTTTTTAGCCAGATATGGCGTATATATAGGTATGTGTTCGATTTTCCGGTGATTGCCATTTTTTCGTTTTTTTCCCAATTCTTTCAAAATTACTACGTACTAAGGAACTATCACAGAGTAATGATTCCTCTAGATGTTTATTTGTCGGAAAATTTTGTTTACTTTTTTTTTGATTGAATATCATCAAATTTTTTTAGCTAAAATATT
>NC_090734.1:91123479-91128479 GCF_036898095.1 Palaemon carinicauda
GCCATCGTTCCCTTATGGGACGGAGTCCTCCCGTTAAGGGAAAGCATAAACCAATGCAACATAGCTTGCATAAAGGAACAATTCTATTAGAATTATCCCAGATAAGGTACATAGAATGAGTGCTCAATTATACCAATAAATTGACACAGGTGAAGGAGACGCAAGGTTCTCAAGAACAAGCTTATTGACAGACAATAAACAGACAGGTTAACCACAATTATATATATATATATATATAAGAAGAGGATAACCCAAAACTTTAAGCATAAGTATGATAGTAAACAGAACTTGTTTATCTGAAAGAGAAAACATTAAATGCCACTTTTAAGATACCGAGGTATCAAAGTCATAAAAGTCTGTATTACAAATCAATGACATTAGCGTTAGAAACGCTCGGCACACATGTCTGCACTTATGCTAGGTTCACCTTTGGAAATGGAACAGTCTACATGGGCAACTCAGTGCCCTCACTTAGTTTGTAGTACAGTATGTAACTACACACTCACCCTGGAATTAATCGTCCCAATTAAAACCACTGTTCCTCGCAGAGTTAAACAGTAGGGTTAACGACGCGACCCACTGCTACCACAGATCTCTTTAGTTCCTCTACTTGCTTCGCATAGTGGCGAAAGAACACTCTGGAAGACTTCCAGCCAGTGTATGAACGGAGATGTTCAAAATCCATACAATTAAAGAAATTTAAGGATGAGGCAACTTTCCTCGGATCGTGACCTGCGGGTGTACTGTCAGGATCCGCTCTGCGAATAAAATATGTGATTTTCGCTCTGAGTTGATTCAGAGATAAATTTGAGCCTGATGTTTCTCCCCTGAATAGTTGACCACCCTTGAAGTCTGAAGTTCTATGAAGATAGACCTTTAGGCATTCTACTGGACATAGAGATGCATCTTCTTTCAGAGGGCAGATTCTCCAGGGACCCCACCTGTTGGTGGGTAACTCATTCTTGGCGAGAAACGTAGGATCCGGAAACAGGTTCAGTTCTCCCCCATCCAGGAACTGAACACGACCTGCCTCTCTCGAGAGGGCTACAATCTCACTAACCCTGGCCCCGGACGCGAGTGCAAATAGGAAAATAACTTTTTGTGTCAAATCCTTTAACGCACCCTCTTCATTGCTCAACAGAGAAGCGAAATTAAGAACTTTGTCTAAAGACCATGAAATGGCCTTTGGAGGTGCTGAAGGTCTGAGCCTAGCGCAGGCTTTCGGAACTTTATTAAAGATCTCGTTACCTAGGTCGACCTGGAAGGCATATAGAATGGGTCTTGTCAAAGCAGACTTACACGCTGAAATCGTGTTAGCTGCCAATCCTTGACCATGGAGGTGGATGAAGAAAGATAAGCAGAAGTCTGTCGAGATCTCCTGCGGATTCTTCGCCTTGACAAAGGCCACCCATTTTCTCCAAGATGACTCATATTGCCTTCTAGTAGATTTGCACTTATATTCCTCTAGGAAGTCTATGCTGGCTTTCGAAATCCCGAAACGCTTTCTCACCGCTAGGGAGAGAAAATCATGAGCTGCAGGGTCCGGGTTTTCTGTAATGAAGCGCAGACAGTCGACTTCTGGACTCGCTGGGTCAGAACTGGATCTGGTAGCGGTACAAACTTCAGCTGTAGTTCCAATGCCAGGGGGAACCACACGCTGTTCGGCCACTTGTGGGCCACTATTGCCGCTACCCCCCTTGAAGGATCTCAGATTGTTGAGGACCCTCAACAGAAGGTTGTGAGGAGGGAACAGATAAATCCTGGACCATCTGTTCCAGTCGAGGGACATCGCTTCCACTGCTTCCGCTAAGGGGTCCTCGTACGGGGACACGTACAGGGGCAACTTCTTGTTGTCTTTCATCGCAAAGAGGTCTATCTGCAGTTCTGGGACTTGATTCAGAATGAAGGAGAATGATCCTGCGTCTAAGGACCATTCCGACTCTATCGGTGTGACCCTGGATAGAGCGTCCGCTGTCACATTGCGGACTCCTTGAAGGTGAACTGCCGACAGGTACCACTTCTTCTTTTCCGCCAATCGGAAGATGGGCAACATCACCTGGTTGAGAGGTGGTGACCTCGATCCTTGTCGATTCAAGCATCTCACAACTACCTCGCTGTCCATCACCAACCTTATGTGGATCGAGTGACGCGGGGAAACTTTCTTTAAGGTAAGGAGCACTGCCATAGCTTCTAGAAAGTTTATGTGAAAGGTCTTGAATAGCTTGGACCAAGTCCCCTGGACTTTTTTTCCGATGAGAGTGACCTCCCCATCCCTCCTTCGAGGCATCTGAGTGAATCGTCACCGACGGGGGAGGTGGCTGAAGAAGAACCGACTTCTTTAGATGTCTGGCTTGGGACCAAGGCCTGAGAAGAGTACGTAGCCGAAGCGGAACTGGTCTTCTCAGATCTCTTCGCGCGTTTGATGCATAACTTCTCCAAACTCCGGTTGCATCCTTTAGCTGTGCTCTTAGCACTGGGTCTGTCACCGAAGCAAACTGGAGAGAGCCCAGTACCCTCTCCTGTTCGCGTCTTGATATCCTTTCGGAATCTAGAAGTCTCTTGACAGAACCCGCTATCTCCTTCCTTTTCTTCGCCGGGATGGAGAAACAGTGTGACAAAAGGTCCCAGTGGATTCCCAGCCACTGGAACTTTTGAGATGGAGAAAGTCGAGACTTTTTTCTGTTGATCTTGAAACCTAGGTACTCTAGGAACTGGATCACTTGACTGGAAGCTTGCAAGCATTCTGTCTCGGATGCTGCCCACACCAACCAGTCGTCCAGGTAGGCTACTACCTGAATTCCCTTTAGGCGTAATTGTTTGAGAGCTACGCTCGCAAGCTTCGTAAAAATCCTTGGGGCTATGTTTAGCCCGAATGGCATGGCTCTGAAGGCGTATAGTCTTCGTTGTAGCCTGAACCCTAGGTAGGGGGAGAGTCGACGGTTGATTGGAATGTGCCAATAAGCGTCTGACAAGTCTATAGAGACGGAATATGCCCTCTTGGGCAGTAAGGTCCTTATGTGTTGCAGTGTTAGCATCTTGAATTTGCAATTCACTATGAACTTGTTGAGTGGCGACAAGTCCAGAATGACTCTGAGCTTTTCCGAGTCTTTCTTGGGAACACAAAACAGCCTCCCTTGGAATTTGATGGACTTCACCTTTCGGATCACATTTTTCTCCAACAGTTCTTGAACGTACTCCTCCAGAACGGGGGTGGAGTGTTGGAAAAACCGAAGGCACGGGGGTGGAGTGCTGTACCAGCTCCAGCCCAGTTCATTCTAGAGTAGGCTGTGGGCCCAGGGATCGAAGGTCCACCGATCCCGAAATTTCAGAAGTCTCCCTCCTACCGGTATCATCCCACTTGGACTGCCGTCCTGAGGTCTTGCCTCCCTGACCACGACCACCCCTGAATCCCCTTCCCCTTGAGGGGCGCCTAGACGAGCCTCTGGCTGCTCCTCTAGGCATTGCTCGAAAGGAAGTAGACTGCCCTTCGAACGATGGGGTGAATGCCGTGGACTGTGTCGACACGGCCTGGGGTACCCACTGAAAGGTGGTCGGGGTTTGTGCCACGATCTGGGGCACTGGAGGCAATGGCAATTGCAGTTGCTGTTGCTGTCTAAAAGGCTTGGCTGGCCGAGACGGTAGCCTAGTCCTCATAGTCTTCCTCTTTGGTTGAGGACCCTCATCCGGGGAAGACTTTCTTTTGATAGCCAGGCCCCACTTCTGGAGAAGGTTTCTATTCTCCAAGGCGGCCTTATCAACTACTTCTTTGACCAAATCGGTAGGGAAAAGGTCTTTGCCCCAAATGTTGGAGGAGATTAGTTTCCTTGGCTCGTGCCTCACCGTAGCCGAGGTGAACACGAACTCCCTACAAGCTCTCCTCGCCTTGACGAAGCCATAAAGGTCCTTCGTCACTGTGGCCAGAGGAGTCTTGGCCACCACCATGAACATTTCATGGACCTTGGGGTCACTTGCCATCGTCTCAAGAGTAGTCTGAAGAGACATTGAGGCAGCCAGTCTTTCTTTTGTCTCGAACTCTCTCTGCAAGAGAAAGTCAGACAGCTTAGGGAGGTCCTCGCCGAACTGACGTCCGGCGATATCAGCCTCCAACTTCCCGACTGAGAACGTAAGATGGACGTCCTTCCAGTCTTTGTGGTCCATAGGCAGGGCCAGCGACAAGGGTTTACACTCCTCCAGGGAGGGGAAAGGCTTGCCGGCCTCGACTGCTTTTAGTACAGCCGCAAACCCTTTCTGTAAAAAGGGGAAGGCTCTAGCAGGAGAGGACACAAAGGAAGGGAGCTTCTTGCTCAATGCAGCTACCTTTGAGTTAGAGAAGCCCCTCTCTTTCAACGAGGATGAAAGCAGAGCTTGAGCCTTAGTATGGTCCATCACTATGACCTCCTTCGGCTCTGTCTCCTCCTTTGAAGCTGGTTCCTTCCTCAGCCGGACATAACAGTCCGGATATGATGTCTTGCTGGGCCAGAATTCCACCTCCTCTAGGGGAACTGAGCCCAACTTATCCGAGATGACGATCTTTCCAGTCGTCATCAGCATGTGCTCCGCATACCTCCATGGTTTAGCATCTGAGCACAAGGGAAGGTCTTTCACATTGAGCCTTTTCTGGGGCCCATGTGATTCTGCAAGGCTCTGCATCTGAATATAAGCTAATTTATGTTTAACATATATCTCGCTCATATCTATACTCTGTCTTAGCAGTATTGCATAAGGCTTCGCGATAGTGTTTGCAGTTTTTTTAACAAAATCGCTGGAACTCCATCTGGTCCGGCTGCCGTTCCATTTTTAATTTCGTTTATAGCCGTGACAATATCTGCTTCATTAATATCTATATCCGTTAGATATTCAACATTTTCTTCTCTCATTTCTGTTTCATTATTTTCATTCGCAATTCTTGGCGTGAACTCACTCTTATATTTTTCTGCTAATATGTTGCATATTTCCTTTTTTTCATTCGTTAGCCGTCCTTCAATTCTTAGAGGGCCTAT
>NC_090734.1:91140979-91142351 GCF_036898095.1 Palaemon carinicauda
TTCTCAGGGAGAAAAATTGCTTGCATACGTACTTCAACAACTACGTTACTTGATGTAATAAAAACGTCTTCTTGTCTTTCTACTATAGTGACATTTTTAAAATCTATACTTTTAGTTTTAGAGCTCATCCCACACGAGGAAAATGTCTGAGCAAACAATATCACTCCTAACAATAAAAACTTCATCTTGGAAACCTGTAACGAGAAAAATATATGTAATTACTCCTGTATTAGGAAGAAAAAACTTTTAACATATAAGGTTTAAAATAATGAAAAAAAAAAGAATTTTTCCCTCACTTCTTTCCCTCTTATTTTAATTTCTTATGTGAGCCAATGGAACGATTTTCTCATCAGTGGGTTGGAATACGTTTTGAACTCTAAACCTATTGGCTGTTAATGTTTCCAAAATGTTAATGGGCATTCTAACTTAGGTGTTAGTTTATAATTGAGTCCTTTACGTACATTTACCTGTATGTATATATTATCACCCACAGTATATGTTTTAGTTGGGTTCGCAATTTTATCATGATTCTTTTTCATTATGATTTGTGATTCTTCTAAATTCTTTTGAAGGATATCAAAATGACTTTTGCTTGCATTTATATATTCTTTTAAAGGATTTGATAAATTAGTTGTAGGCGTTAATACATGGAAAGGCGTTCTAACTGGGGTACCATACAATGCCTCGTGCGGTGACATTTTAATTGATATATGATATGAATGATTCAGAGTACTCAGTACCGCAGGTATTGCAATATCCCAGTTGGGGTCTGATCCCCCTAGTGTTACTCTTAATATATTTAAAACCTTCCTATTCGCTCTTTTCACTAGCCCATTCGACTCTGGGCAATAAATCATATTATTGTTTTTCTTTATGCTAAGGAATTCACCCAATGAGGTAAGAAAGTGATTATTAAATTCTCCACCCGAGTCTGAAATTATCATGTGTGGAATTCCATGTTTATAAATGTAACACTTGTAAAACTTCCTAGCGTATTCAATCGCAGTTTTAGTTTTAAGCGCTATTAGTTCTGTATATCGAGTCAAAGCATCTACAATTACTAAGAGGTGCTTATTTCCTCTGTCTGTTTCGTAAAATCCTGTTAATAAATCTAAATGTATCCTTTCAAAGGGTTGATTGGGCACGGGATAAGCCCCTAGGCTGACAGGTGTTTTCGTATGCTCTTTGTTTTCCTGACAAGTGCGACAATGTTACATCTTCAAGTAAGTCTAGGTGAGTTAACTTTAAAATAGTTTATTCCTTTAAAAACAGTTATTAACATCTCCATCACAGGAGTATAGATGGTTTGGTCAGATGACCATTCCGTATGACATCTAAGTAAGAACTGGCAAAAAATATCAATATCACAGAT
>NC_090734.1:91147851-91167851 GCF_036898095.1 Palaemon carinicauda
AAAGAGAGCCGCTCATAAGGCATCTCTCCTATTCCGTTTCCAGTGTGTATCTGATGAAGGCGGTAGCGCCCTCTTTATTCCTTGTAGCGATATACGAGGTGTTACAGATACTGTACTATAGGGAGGGGCCAACAGGCCCTTTTACAATAAAAGGAAGGGCCGGCCCATCAGGACGACATGGCTACCTCACCCAAAAATAGATTTTTCGCTTCGCTCAAAATCCGTTTTTTTGGCTCAGGCCATGTCGTTCTGATGGAAGTTTACCAGAGCATTACTGCATCTGTGGATTCTCAATCAGTGCCGTACTCTCAAGAAAGTATTTTCCTGGTCTGTCTAGACCTAGAGACCTATGATATTACCGTCATACATCATTATCATCTAAGCATGAACTATGTTAGTGCTTCCTGCCCACTACAGGGAAGAGTCGTACTAGACTCTGGAAAAAGTCTCGAGGAGTACATAAAAATTTATGGATGACAAAAGGACAAGCCTGTATAGTGATCTCGCCTTATATAATATAAAGCAAAGTTTGTATAAGAGTCACCAATGTCAGAATGAATCTGTGACAGCTTCCCCTATGCGACTACTCTTATAAACTATTGGATAATGGTTGTATTCGCATGGAAACAAATTTTGCCTCTTTGCCACCACCCCATTAGGGTACCACGTCAACCCTTCCAAGGAAGGGTTAGAGTGAGTGGACTTTTGCTTGAATCAGGGAACAGTCTCGAAAGACATACCATGATAAAGATATCCATATTTTAATCTTAATGCTCAGTACATTTCTAATAAAATGAGTGTGGGCAAAAAAGACGCTGGGTTCACTATGAACTAGTTTATTCAAATTTAATAAACGAACATAACAGATCACATTTATAAAATCTATAAAATGTGGATGATATGCGTAAAAGCATAAAGAAAACAGTCAACAGAAAATATTGTTTCATCTACTAGGAAACAGATTTGCCACTTCAATAAAATTATTAGTAATAATGATATAGTCTGTATACTGTTTACGCACACTAGCGTAAAAAAACGCTTGGCACAAGTGTCCGTATTATGCTATAGATTACCAACGTCAATGGAACAGTTCGTAAGGACACTTTCTTGGCCTATCGCTCAGCGTGTAGTAACATACAGTGACTACACGCGCACCCTCTTAATTAATCGTCCCAAATTAATTACACTGTCCCTCGCAGACTTAAAATAGAAGGTTAAAGAATTCTACCTGCTGCTACCACAGATCTCATAAGTTGCTCCATTTGCTTCACATAGTGCATAAAAAACGCCTTGGATGACTACCAGCCGGTGTTCAAACAAGGATGTTCAAAGTCCATATAATTGAAGAAATTTTATGGAAGAGGCAACTCTCCTCGGATCATGACTAACTGTACTGTCTTGATCCGTTCTGCGAAAAACACGGGTGAATTTCGCCCTTAGTTATAGATAACTTTGAAGCCAAGGTTTCCCTTCTGAACAGCTGTCCTCCCATAAAGTCTAAAGTTCTATGAAGATAGACCTTTAGGCACTCCACTGGACATAGAGATGCATCTCCCTTCAGAGGGCAGATTCTCTAGGGACCCCACCTGTTGGTGGGTAGCTTGTTCTTGGTAAGAAACGTTGGGTCTGGAAATAGATTCAGTTCTCCCTCCAAGAACTGGACGTGGCCTTCCTCTCTAGAGAGAGCTACTATTCACTAACTCTGGCCCCCAAGGCTAGTACAAACAGAAATAAGATTAAAATTCAAAACCTTCTAAGCACATTCCTCATTGTTCATTATTTATACACAATGAGGAATCATATCTAATGACCAAGCCAATGGTCTTAGGAAGCGCTGAAGGGTTAGTTCATTAAGAACGTCGTTAGAAAGGTCGACATGTAAGTCATATGGTATCTGACTTATCAAGGCACGCTTGAACAATAGAATTGTGTAGGCTGCTAAACCTTGCTCATGAAGGTGAAAAATGATAAATAGGAATCTGTTGGGATTTCTTTCGGTTTCTTCGCCTTGACAAAGGATAGCTATTTCTTCCCTGAAGCCTCATAATGTCTTCTGATTTCCTCCAAAGGTCTAAACCGACTTTTAAACACCGAATCTTTTTCTCATCGTTAAGGAGAGAAAATCATGAGATGTAGGTTCCGTGTTTTCTGTGATGGAGCGAAGACAGTCGATTTCTGTACTCGCTGAGACAGGGATGAATCCGGTAGTGGTACGAAGTTTAATCGTAGTTCCAATGCCAGAGGGAACCACACACTATTTGGCCATTGGCCACTTGTGGGCAACTATTGCTGCTTTCCCTTTGAAGGATCTCAGCATATCGAGGACCTTCAAAAGGAGGTGTGCGGAGGGAACAGATAGATACTGGACCATCTGTTCCAGTCCATGGACATGGCGTCCACTGCCTCCTATAACGGATCCTCGTAAAGGGACACGTAACGAACTATTTTCTTGTTGTCTTTCGTCACAAAGAGGTCTATCTGCAGCTCTGGGACTTGACTTGAGATGAAGAAGAAAGATACTGCGTCAAGGGACCATTCTGACTCTATAAGTGTAAACCTAGATAGAGCGTCCGCTGTCAGATTGCGGAACCCTTGAATGTGAACTGCTGACAGGTGCCATTTCTTCGCACGTTTGATGCGTATTTTCTCCAGACTCTTGTTGCATCCTTAAGCTGTTTTCTTAGCACTGGATCTGTTATCGAAGCAAACTGTAGAGAGCCCAGCACTCTCTCCTGTTCGCGTCTTGATATCCGTTTGGATTTCAATAGTCTCTTGAGAGATCCAGCTATTTCTTTCCTCTTCTTACTAGGAATGGAAAGCCGATGTGACTCCAAATTCCAGTGGATTCCCAACCACCGAAATTTTTAAGCTGGAGAAAGACGAGACTTTTTTTATGTTGATCTTGAATCCCAGATGTTCCAGGAACTGGATCACTATCTTAGAAGCTTGCATGCATTCTGTCCTGGATGCTGCCCACACCAGCCAGTCGTCCAAGTAAGCTACTACTTGGACCCCCTTTAGGCGTAATTGATGGACGTCTGCGTTCGCGAGCTTCGTGAAAATCCTTGGGGTTATGTTTAGCCCGAAAGGCAGGGTTCTGAAGGCGTAAAGTTATTAATGTAACTTGAAGCCTAAGTAGGAGGAGAGGTGACGATTAATTGGAACGTGCCAATAAGTGTCAAATAAGTCTATAGACACAGCATATGCCCTTTTGGGCAGTAGGGTCCTTATGTGTTGAAGTGTGAGCATTCTGAACTTGTAGTTCACTATGAACTTGTTGAGTGGCGATATGTCTAGAATGACTCTGAGTTTTTCTGAGTCCTTCTTTGGAAAACAAAACAGCCTTCCTTGGAATTTGATGGACCTAATCTTCCGGATTACTCTTTTGTCTAAGAGCTCTCGGACATATTCTTCCAGAGCGGGGGTTGAGTGTTGGAAGAATTGAGGAAATTGAGGTGGAGGACTGCTCCAGCTCCAACCTAGTCCATTCTTATTTAGGCTGTGGGCCCAGGGATCGAAGGTCCAGCGATCCCTAAAAAGCTGTAATCTCCCTCATACTGGAAGTATCTACTTCTACTGTTGTGGACCTGACGCCTTGCCTCCTTGACTGCGTCCTCCCCTGGATCCCCTTCCTCTTGAAGGGCGTCTAGAAGAACCTCTGGCTGTTACTTTGGCTCTCGAATGAAAGGAAGAAGTCTGCCTTTCAGAGGCTGGGTTAAGAACTGGCGACTGTGTCGCCGTTTGTTGAGGTACCAGCTGGTACGTGGTTGGAGGTTATGCCACTATCTGAGGCACCGCGGTCACAGGAAGTTGTTGTTGATGTTGCTGTCAGTAGGGTTTAGCCGGCAGAGAGGATGGCCTAGGCCTTTTTGTCTTCCTCTTGGGTTGGGGACCCTCATCCAGAGAAGACTTTCTCTTAAGATCTAGGCCCCACTTTTTGAGAAGGTTCTTTGTGGCGGCCTTGTCTATTACTTCTTTAACCACATCATTGAGAAAGAGGTCTTTACCCCAAATACGAGAGGAGATTAGTTTCCTCGGTTCGTGCCTCACCGCAGCCGAGGCGAACACGAACTTTCTACAGGTTCTCCTAGCTTTAATAAAGCTATAGAAATCCTTCGTAACTGTGGCCAGATGGGTTTTGGCCACAACCATGAACATGTCCTGGTTCTTGGGGTCACTTGACATCGTTTGTAGTGTCGTTTGCAACGACATCGATGCCGCAAGTCCTTCCTTTGTCTCTTGCTCTCTACGCAAGAGAACCTCCGACAGTTTTGGAAGCGCCTCACCGAACTGGCGTTCAGCAATATCAGCTTCCAGTTTCCCGACTAAGAAGGTAAGGTGTACGTCCTTCCAGTCTTCTTGGTCCAAGGGCAAGGTCAGAGATAACGGCTTGCACTCCTCCAAGGAGGTGCATGGTTTTCCTGCCTCCACCGCTTTTAAGGCAGCCTTATGTCCCTTTTCCAAGAAGGGAAAGGCTCTGGTAGGAGAGGCCACAAAGGAGGGAAGCTTCTTACTCAAGGCAGGCACCTTTGAGTTAGTGAAGCCCCTCTCTTTCATCGAGCTCATTAGTAACGTCTGAGCTTTACTATGGTAAAAACTATGACCTCCGGCTCCGTCTCCTCCTTTAAGGCTGGCTCTTTCCTAAGACGGATGTAGCAGTCCGGATAAGAATCTTTGTTGGGCCAAAATTGCACTTCTTCCAGGGAAACTGCTCCCAACTTTTCTGAGATCACGATCTCCGCTGTTGTCATTGGCATGTGTTTGGCATACCTCCAAGGATTGGTATCCGACCACAAAGGACGATCCTTCACGCTGAGCTGCTTCTGGGGCCCACGTGATGCTGCAAGTCTACGTAACTCCAGTTTCATTGCAACTTCCTTCTCATCATTCTTCCTTTGAATTTGTTGAGTCATCTCAACAATGGAAGAAAGAGTCCTTCCCAGTGCATCTGGGATAGCAGACGATGTAGAAGGAACAGGTTCTGGGTCCGGAACCGACGTAACCGACACTTCGTCGATTTCTTGCCCTTCTACTTGAGGAGTCTGGAAAAGCTCCTCCTCCTGACCTACTCCTAGAAGGTCCTTCTCAATAGAATCCGACACCTCCGACATCCTATCGTCCAATTGGATGTCATGAAGGGCGGCTGAGACTTCGGAATCTACCGGATTCTGGGAAATTGGTATATCCACCTGAGGCTGGGGGATGATTGCATCAGCCGGTGCTTTAGGGAAAAGGTAGGCCCTCATCTTCTCATTTGGAAGGTAGGGACCTGAGGTGTTTTTCTGAAAACCCCTCACCCATGTTCGTAACGTTTCCCTGGCAGCATCCCTTGACTCCGTTGACTTAGGGTCGTCAAAAGCCTCGGTAATCAGGTTAGAAAAAACTGTACAAACCTGAGGGTCCCAATAGCGGAGATCACCTCTGGAGGCTGCGCATGCTGCGTGCCTCCGGCAATATTGATGTCCACAGAAGTTCTTACTGCGGGCATTACAGAACACACTCCCGCACTTCGGATGGTCCTCCTGTAAAGCGAAGAAAAATCCATGAGTATCAAGTGAAGGCTTTCACTTACATTGAGACACTTAGCTTATATAGAAAAGCTATAAAAGAAAGAAGGAAACACACAAACTTTTATTTCCTGCCCAGCGAATTGCTAAAACCTCCCGAGATATTAACACTAAGGTTAATTCTATTATAGAATACCTTATGTAATTTCCTAAACGGAAATTTAAGGTGTAGTTCACACCTTGAGATAAAGTTTTAATATACGGGATAGAAAGAATATAGAAAGAACTTACTTTCTATATATTGTACGGTCTCAACAAAAGGCTGTAAAAGATAACATAAAGTATGGGGAAGAACTTTTAGTGTTATCACAAGCTCTGTACAACAGTTTCTGCTAATGCAGTGTGTACTACACTACGAATACAGCAACTAATGTACATCGCATGCTGTTGTGCCGGCTAGCACGTGCCGGCCGGCAACTACCCCTGTATAGTTCAAAGATATACTATCTTTAACTAATAGGCGGCAACCCACTGATTCGCGACTCTGTGCCGGCTGGCAATCATTGCCAGCCGACGGCTGAAAACACTAAAACCCAGCTGCACGCCGCTAATCGTAGTAGCCAGCAGATTCGGGCTGTGTTTCCCCTGCCGGCAGGCAAAGGTAATAAAACCCGAGCCCGCCGACAGCAGCCAAGAACCAGAGAACCTCCACTTGCCCGGCTGTCGGCTGTTAATCGGACAGCCGGGTTTTGGGTGCGACACAATAGTCAGAGAAACAGTATGGATATAAGGTTATAAGGCGGCATTGCCATACGACCTTCCATCCAGAAAAAGTGAACTTATGGAAGGGGAGAATGTAACATTCAGGCTTCCAAAGAATCCATAGTCTGTCGGGCTCTACAGACGGACATGGAAGGGAGACCAAGGGAGGTCTGGGGTTCACTCTGCAAAGAATAAAGGGTCTCTGCCGGCCGACACGAAGTGCCAGCCGGCAGAGAGCTGAGCCTGTCCCCCATCCTAACCTACACTAGGTACGGAAGTAGGACTGCGGCCGAAAAAAGATAAAAGAAAGAGAGGTGGGGAAGGGATAAGGGTCCTATAGACTTTGTTCTAGCAGGAGACACACTCAGCCGTTAGGGAAGCTCATCCTAACCAAGAGTTGTCTATTAGGGAGGAAGATTGGCAATACTTGCTAACCTCCTCCCAGCCAGAACAAAGTTACGTGAAGTTATTTCACCGGGCAACAGAGAAAACTCATTCTCCAGCCCGAGAAAAACAACACAGGACAGTCTGCTAGGCCACTAGAGGAAGGAATCACCTCTTACAGAATCCCTCCAACATGGACTAGGGAAGCAAAGCTTCCTGTGTCTACCCCTAACCTAGCAAAGGAGACTCATTCTCTGTGCTAGGAAGAATCAGACCACAGACTAGAAACTCTGATGTTCTGCCTTAACTCAAAAAACCAGTTACTCTGGTTATCAGGTCAGGACAGACATATCCTAGAATAGTTATACCTGAATTATTATACAGATAGAACCACTAGGATTGAGCCGAAGGCTTACAGAGGGAGAGAGGGATTGAACTTAGCCTCCGGAGGAGAAAAGAACAATCGGGGATGTGCGAAAGTATACTACTGTACCCAGAATACTAGACTAGGTAAGATGATAATCGATTACCTAACCGAACCTCTCTCGTATACAATCTGGGAAAAACCTTCAACAATATCTTACATGTATAAAATATTTGCCTATAGCTTCAATAATATAACATTCGGAAAAACTTTTATCATGCATGAAAGTACTAGTGCCAGATGTCTAGGCTACAAAGCCTCACGAAGGGCAGGATCGGTACCTCGACCCGTGTCGAAATCACTGAGCTAACAACTGACGGTATAATATAAGCATTCCTAGCGGAGCTAAATAGCAGAATTATTAAAGCGTAACTAACCGGGAACGTCGCTCCAGCTAACTGAATGACCCAAAAGAGCAAGTGATAGCATCCAGGATACCTCCGGTAGGCAACAGCTCTTGTTTACGTTAAAATCACATTTCATTTAATTGAAAACGACAAGAGCTTACATTTATACATAGTAATGATAATACTCAACTTCCTAGAGGCAGAAGATGCCGGAGAAGTCATCAAAATTTTTGAAATAAATCCAAAATAACGAGAGAACACAAGGGAAAACACCGAGTAGTAGAGGTACACGAAAAGGAATGAAGAGGGCGCTACCGTCTTCATCAGATACACACTGGATACGGAATAGGAGAGATGGCTTATGAGCAGCTCTCTTTTCATTCTCGTTTCAGATTCTTGTCACTATTCCCCCTCGAAGCGTTAATACTGTTCGTGGCGAAGAAAGCTATGTGACGTGTCAAGGATACGTCCGCTGATATTATGCGATATCCCTTCGAAATTATTTAGGGATATTCGCTCCAGGAGTTAGAATTCTGGTTACCTTAAGGTAAAATTCTCTGGGAATACCATTGTAGTCAAATATACCCTAGAAAGCTACCTAATAGGAACTTCCATCAGGAGGATATGGCCTGAGGCAAAAAAAAAAAAAAAAAATATATATATATATATATATATATATATATATATATATATATATATATATATATATATATATATATATATATATATATATATACAGTATATATATATATATATATATATATATATATATATATATATATATATATATATATATTATATATATATATATATATATATATATATATATATATATATATATATATATATATATATATATATATATATACAGTATATATATATATATATATATATATATATATATATATATATATATATATATATATATAGATAGATATATATTGAAATGCATGTATATGAATATAAATATATATATATATATATATATATATATATATATATATATATATATATATATATATATATATATATATATATTATATATATATATATATATATATATTATATATATATATATATATATATATATATATATATATATAAATTATATATATATATATATATATATATATATATATATATATATATATATATATATATATATTATATATATATATATATATATATATATATATATATATATATATATATATATATATATATATATATATATATATATATATATATAATTTATATATATATATATATATATATATATATATATAAATATATATATATATATATATATATATATATATATATATATATATATATATATATATATATATATATATATATATATATATATATATATATATATATATTAATTATAAAACTTCATATAATATTTTAAGAACTGTTTGTACCATAAGACTTGTTCCTTGTTATCTAATGAACATGTTTGTTGAGCGAGACAACTTGGTTATGTTTTTATACATAATCAGATATCCATGGTGCATTTCCCTGAGGTTAATTAAAATACGCAATTTTATCATATAAAAAAATTTCTACATAAAACATATTTTTTTCAGAAGAAATAGTAATTCAAACGAAATTATGGGCCCCTGATATGTTCAGAAAGTTGTACAATTTTGTAATATATATTCATATATCTAAAATTGATTCTTTCATACTGACCGGATTATGATAAAGTTCTATGATCAAGATTAATTGAATTTCATAACAATATTGAATTTATGGGTCATTTTATGAGGATAATATATATAACTTTATCACTTCATTAGGATTTATTCTCCATACCATTTACGTATCATAAATAAATGAAATCACATTATTTTATTATACAATTTTATCATTGTTTTTTAACATCTCTTTTGATTATTGATAAAATTAACTAATTATAAGATATGTTGTATATACCTTCAAGGAAGAATACTAGTCCCAATTAAAAACACATATTTTTTCCGGGAAATATACGGTGGTTTTAAAGCTCAGACTCAATTTCAAAAATTATTCGCGAAATTCTTTGATTTGACTGAAATATTCAATAGGTTTTCTGACATTCCGAGTAAGCTGATTACGATGCGTGTAATAAAAGTTTTCTTTCTCTCTTCTAAAAGGGATTTCACTGCACTTGTCTTTGGTATTATGGCAATTTATTTTACGTATCACGTTTGTTAAAAGGCTGGTTTCTAAATATAATTTTATTTATTCGACATCAACAATAAATATATTTACTGGAGCAACAACAACAACAACAACAATAACAACAACAACAACAACAACAACAACAACAACAATAATAATAATAATAATAATAATAATAATAATAATAATAATAATAATAATAATAATAATAATAAACTATCATTCGTTAAAATCGTAGTTTATTTTCAGTCTGACCTACCAATCGCAACCTACAGGCTTCTCCCTCTTACACTGGGGTTCATGTTGGGGTCAGAGTAACGTCGAAGGGCTAGCATTTGTATCATATATATATATATATATATATATATATATATATATATATATAAATATATATATATATATATATATATATATATATATATATATATGTCTGTGTGTTTATATTTATATATATATATATATATATATATATATATATATATATATATATATATATATATGTATATATACGTATATATATATATATATATATATATATATATATATAATATATATATATATATATATATATATATATATATATATATATATATATAATATATATATGTGTGTGTGTGTGTGTGTGTATGTGTATATATATATATATGTATATATATATATATATATATATATATATATACATATATATATATATATATATATATATATATATATATATATATATATATATATATATATATTTATTACGACTAGCGAATTACGTAAATTCTCGTGCTCCCAATCTCACCTGCTTCATATTATATAATCTGATGAAGTAGAAAAAACCTTCCAGCTCTGAGGATATTACGCAACTGCCAGACGATATTATATATGACACTGAATATCTAAACGTGATAAACTCTGATTTTGACATTCTGAAATATTGATAAAATTCCACTTTATTGTCTACCAGTTCTTTATACAGAATTCTCCCTCACTCATATTTTATTTTTTTTTAATGACTGATGTACCCATATCCTTTTCTTTTTTTCGTTGGAATCTCCCTTCCTCCTCTTTAGTAGATGAGCATTTGCTGCCAAATTTATAATGCTGTGAGAAATATCTCTCATGATCATCAGGTGACAGAATCTAAGTAAACAATGAAAACTGCGAGCTTGTAAAAGGACAGGGAACTTCTCCTGTGAATGTGTAATGGACAGGGGACGTCTCCTGTGAATGTACAACATTCCGAAGCTGTTTAGCCACCTGCTGGAATGAAAACAGGTCGTCTGATTCAGCCTTAAATCGGCACTTTTTGCTGTGTGTGTGAGTGAGATATGTCTCTAGCACTCACTGTCCAAAGGAAAAGGTGACCTCTTTGGCTTATATGTTTGACAGTATGCGGAGTATTAAGAAGCTTGTTTATCTTTTCGGTCTCGAGAAATTAAAGCTCATTTAATGGACCTAGATGATTTTGGAGGTGTAGACCTGAAAGGTATTTTTCCTTTGTGATTTCATAAATACTTTGGATTTTTTGGATCCTAAGCTATCTAATATTATTTGCAAGTTAGCAAGAAGTGGTTAATTTTGCACTTTTTTGAGAATTGTTAATGTTACTGCCATATGTAGATGCGTCTGTGGTAGCTGAGGTTTTTGAACTTCTTTTGACAAAAATCCATGATAGATTAGCTTAGTGTAATAATCTGCTCCCAGCTTGCAATTTAGCTTTGGTAAAGACCTTGGAGCATGTGATGTGCTTGTTACAAAAGCCAATGCACTACAAGATGCCCTTGATTGTGGTCAGGGGCTTCGTTCATATCATTGTCCTTTATCTTATAGCTGCATTTGACCGTGCTAATCATGAAGCCTTTGTTTTAAAGCTCAAACAATTAGGACGCGCTCAGCTTTTTATTAGCATCATTATTTAATTCGCAAGTAATAGATCGCAAAACGTTGTTGTTGGTTGTCATTATAGTGAGCATAGAAATGTGATATCTGATGTTCCTCCGAGTGGTGTTATTGCCCCATTATTTTTCTTACTATAGACACATGACATGTGGTTTGGCCTAGAAAACAAGCTTATTGTGTATGTAGATGATGCTACTGTCATTGTATCATGTCCATCTCCTGAATATACATCTGGGGTTTCTTAATGCCATAATAGAGGTCTTTGCTAGGATTTGAGCGTGGTGCAAATTGTGGGGCATGAAGTAGAACCTTAAAAGAACTCAATGTATGATTGTAAGTAGGTCGAGGACATTGGCTCCTCAACATCCCGATCTCAGCATTGTTAAAGTTTTATAAGTCTGTATGGCTCTTTTGAAATTTTAGGTGTGATTCTTGAACGCAAACTTACTTTTGAAAAACATATTCGGTCTCTCTCTTCTTAAATCGTACAGAAAATTTGCTTTTTGAGAAAGTCCTTTAAAAAAATTTTTATTAATCAATCATACGGAATTGTTTTAACTCTTTCATTCTACCTTGTTTCGAGTAGCCATATTGTTCTTTTGCATAGTCTACAACAGTTGAGCCTTATTTCTTGGACAGTAACTTGCGGTCTATTAGATTTCTCAGACCTCATCATTATGCCTATATTGATCTCTAGTACCATCGTTCAGTTAGATCTTTTTACATGTTGCATAAAATTTTTCATAATTTTGAACATCTTTTGTATACAGATCTTCCAGGACAGTACCATCCTGTTCGTAATAGTAGGTATTTTGTTAATCTAATTGTTATGTCTTCTCTAACATATAGCTTGATACAGAATAGTATTCTAAAAGTTTTATCATAGCGGTGACCATATAGTGGAATGGTCTTCTTAATCATGATTTGAATCGGTGGAACTTCAACAGTTCAAACTTTATGTGAATATTTTTTTGTTGAACAGGCTGATATATATTTTTTTTATAGTTTATATATGAAAGATCTGTTTTAATGATGTTACAGTTCTTAAAATATTCCATTTTAATTGTTCACTATTTTTTTCCGCAGTTGGCGACGTTGGGCTTATAACATCCTGCTTTTCCAATTAGTGTTACAGCTTAGCAAATAATAATAATAATAATAATAATAATAATAATAATAATAATAATAATAATAATAATAATAATAATAATAATAATAATAATAATAATAATCTTATTTATAAATGGTTAGATTAATTATTAAGAATATGAAGTAATGCTGTTGACTTATTACAAGCAAGGTGCGAATAAGGTTAATAAATAAGGATAGTCTCCCTATGAATTCCTGTTTGCTATGCGCCGCCAGTTTAAAAGGATTTTTTTTTTCATATAGATTTTTAACAAAATTATGCTCAACTATCACAACGTGCTATTCAAAATAGAATAAGTCACATGACATATTTGTATTTATAACTATCATGATTTTCCAATGATTTCTCTATAATCTTTGCAATGCAGCTTTTAAACGTTTAAAATGTAACAAAATGCTCAGGAAAATATATATTAAATCTGCTGGCTCAAACAATTGATGTCAAATGTTCATTTAATGTTGGTTTATCTTTTTTCCTACCGTTACCCTTCCATTAAGAAGTCTGATGCCTCATATCCCTTTCCAATGCCTTCTATCAAAGGCTTTCTCTCCCAAGAAACCTCTTTCCACCATATCATCCTTCACCTTATATCTCCATCTAAATCTCTGCCTCCCTCTTGATTTTCTCCCACAAACAGGATCCTCCCAAATCCTCTTCATTCCCTCGCCACCATCCCACCTGAACACGTGCCTAAACCATTTCAGTTGTGACACTATTATCACCACTGCACTGTTAACTAGACCTGCCATTTTTCTTATTTCATAATTCTCCAATCTTTTTAGCAGTGATATTCTCATAATCTACCTCAGCATTCTCAGCTCTGTTCTCTCGAACTATGCTTCCTCCTTTTAACTTAAACCAACGGTTAAGATCAATATATTAACACTGATCTTATTACTGTGCCATATTTCTTGACTTTTAATGGTGATTCATACTCTACAGCATCAATATTGAAAGTAATATGATAAAATAACCAGTAAACTACATATTTAAGGTTACTGGTTTATTCAATGTTTTTATCATTTTATATTACATACAATAAGATAAAATTCTTCATTCAGTCACTCTTCGAAAGTGTGGGATTTGGGTTCAACTAAATGTGTAGAGTTATGGGCAAAAATATATGCCTCAATCTAACCCTTCAGATTAAGACCGTTGTTCTAAGGATATCATAAAAAGATCAGTAATTGATCTGAAGATTCTTTGCGAGGGAAATAATTTTCAGACGGGGAGGAAAAAATGATCGAGTTGGGGAAAAACTCCGGTAGCAATTGAACTTAAAGGAAAAGTCCCTCCTTGTGAACCTCGGCGAGGTCTTTGAGCTAATGTGCCAGAGGAATCAATCTGATGTCTCCGAGAAAACCTTTCCTTCCAATTATTATTCTTTCTTTTCCGGGGGATCTACTTCCAAGACGATTTAGATCAGCATCTGCCTGTCAGGTTGGGCAGTTGCGTCAGTTGGGATTATTTTTCTATCCTGAGTCAAGGTTTGTTCATTTCTTCATTATTTTTTGTCTTATTACTAAGTCAATCCTGGTATATATATATATATATATATATATATATATATATATATATATATATATATATATATATATATATATATATATATATATACATATATATATATATATATATATGTGTTGGTGTACACACACACACACACATATATATATATATTTATATATATATATATATATATATATATATATATATATATATATATATGTATATATATATATATATATATATATATATATATATATATATATATATATATATATATATATATATATACATATATATATATATATATATATATATATATATATATAATATATATATATATATATATATATATATATATATATAAATATACATATATACATATGGATCTAATAGCAATAAGTCCATAATCTACCGGGAAATATGCAAAGAGAAAACAAATCTCTTGTAAAGCTTGTGTGCACACAAAATCCGAATTAGAAAACTACGAGTTGATAAAAAGTACCGACGAACTTAATCATGAAGTATCTGAAAGTACTGTTGATGCTAAGAGTGCTGTTGCAAAGTTAAAAGATAACGTTGCATCGAATAATTCCACCACAAGATCATTAGTTGTAAGCTGCTATTCGACATTGCATACTTGCTCACGGGCTGAAGTGCTAAACGTCCAGTATCTAAGGAGAAATGTTCGTCGATGGAGGCAACAAACTATAAGTGCTCCAGCAATCCCTTGGGAAAGGATCGGTTTTTGCATTCCAACAAATTTTCAACATCTTTCATCTAGAGAAACGTTTTTGCAGTATAATTCGGGAGCTGAGGACCATAATCGTATTCTGATATTTGCTACTGAAGTTGGGTTTGATTATTTAAGGAGGTATAGAAACTGGGCAGTTGATGGAACCTTCAAGGTGTCACCGGGAATCTTTTATCAACTTTCCACCATCCATGTCCTAGTAGATAATTGTAGTTTTCCTCGGATATTTGGCCTTCTTCCAAAAAAGACTCGGGAAACATATGAAATGTTTTACAACAAAATCCATGACATCCTTCAGCAAACTCCTACAACTATAATGAGTGATTTTGAAAAGGGGTCTTTTAACGGGAATAAATGTATTTTTCCCGACGCTATTGTGAGTGGATGTTTCTTCCATTTCTACCAAGCGAATTACAGGAAACTTGTTGAGTTAGGGTTTAAGGTTCGATACCATAATGATAACGAATTTTGCCTCAAGATACGATGTTTCTCTTTTCTTGCCTTTATACCAAGAGAAGACGTTCCAACAACTTTTGAGGAACTTTCCGAGGACGAAGATATCCCTGAAGAATTTCTCGCTTATTTTGAAGTTACTTACATAGGAGTGATGAGAGGAAGAGGCGGAAACCGTAGAAGAGCCAGTTAATTATTTCCAATTTCGATTTGGAACATGCACGTAAGAACTCAAATGTGTATGCCACAAACGAAAGACAGTCTCGAAGGATTCTACAGTAATTTATCAAATAATGCTGAACAACACCCTCATATTTGGAAACTTATAGATCGTCTCATGGAAGAGGAATTTTGTCGCAAACAAAAGTGATTCAAATTGAAAGAGAAGATGATAGACCTACAAACACGAAATATAAGAAGATCAACGAACGTTTAGAGCAGATAGTCAGCCGCTATAATCCTGACGATAAAATCCCCTTTCTTAGATCTATTGGTTATAATGTACATATTTTCTGAAGTATGATAAAATTGTTATAGATGTGCTTTGTAAATAAATATATCCTAAACTATTTTCGATAAATTTGATTTACCTTTTTTTCCTCCATTTAATCTGTTCTTGACAGAGTTTAAGCAAAGGCTATCCAGCTTATCAAACATAAAAACAAGCAATGACCAATAAGAAAAACAAATAAAAAACAATTCAATAATAATGTCAATGGCAATTGTCCGGCTGGCCATTTTCCGGTTGGCAATAGTCCATACTAGCAATTGTCCGACTGGCAATTGTCCGTTCACGATATATATATATATATATATATATATATATATATATATATATATATATATATATATATATATATATATATATATATATATATATATATATATATATATATATATATATATATATTGTAGTTAAACATGCAAAAAACTCCTACGTGCAACTGAAACCCACTTTCTTAATAAATCTTTATGCATATTTGAATATTTGACATGTTTCGACAAAGAACTAATATATTCTCTGGCATTTTATATCCCACATGACTTTGATTCCACTTTTTTTTTCCCAGGAAAAATGTTCACCTGTGCAATTCTGTCACTGCTCTTTCACAGGAGGATTTGTTGATAAATTTTGGCCAAACTGACATACAGTTTGTATCAATGACACGAATCGTTTATTGCTTATCATTTGTTATACACCTATCACATATTTGTTATAGTTTGTTTCATAATAAGCACAAAACAGATACTTGTCCTAAATTTTTTTGCGAAAAAAACTTTTGTAAGTTGCCTGGGTATATACTTAAAAAATAGTTAAAAAAAAAATCAATGGAAATTCTCATGGAGCGGTCTGTAATATTCAAATAGGCATAAACATCTATCCAAAAAAAGATACTTATACTGATTTTTACAGGATTAGGCTAAATATAAGTATGGCTTGTTACTGCATAAAGTATTGTTAATATTTGTCTCTATTTTTCTGAGCAATATTTCATTAGCACAGAAAGCGTTTTATATATATATATATATATATATATATATATATATATATATATATATATATATATATATATATATATATATATATATATATATATATATATACACACACATATATATATATATATATATATATATATATATATATATATATATATATATATATATATAGATATATATATGCCCCCTGTGGCCGCGGGGGCATATAAAAATTAGAATAGCGCAAATGTTATCCCTGCGTGTCGTATATATATATATATATATATATATATATATATATATATATATATATATATATATATATATATATACATATATATATATATATGTATATATATATATATATATATATATATATATATATATATACATATATATATATATATATATATATATATATATATATATATATATATATATATATATATATATATATATTTTTATATATATATATATATATATATATATATATTTATATACACATATATATACGTATATATATATATATATATATATATATATATATATATATATATATATATATATATATATATATATATATATATATATATATATATATATATATATATATATATATATATATATGCCCCCTGTGGCCGCGGGGGCATATAAAAATTATAATAGCGCAAACGTTATCCCTGCGTGTCGTATATATATATATATATATATATATATATATATATATATATATATATATATATATATATATATATATATATATATATATGTATATATATATATATATATATATATATATATATATATATATATATATAAATATATATATATATATATATATATATATATATATATATATATATATATATATATATTTATATATATATATATATATATATATATATATATATATATTTATATACATATATATATATACATATATATATATATATATATATATATATATATATATATATATATATATATATAAAATGGACTTATAAACGGAAAATTTTAAAATATAAATTTTTCCCGATAACCAACAAATGATATATACGAAAATCTAAAATGGTAGTATATTAAATATATTTCTTCAAACCCTAAAAAATTCATTTACAAAAAAAGAAAATTATGTATCTAAAAATACAAAAGCATGAACTGCATATATTAATAAGTGAATACGTTATAGAACTTAAATCTATTTGATTGTCCCTTTTTAACAATGTCAACAGGTTTTACCCACTCTATCAACAAGATGAAAATAGTCTAACTCATTAATAAAAAAAATTAGTATTTTAAACTTAAAAAATACAAATTTTAACAATAAACAAACAGCACAGGGAAAAAATGATATAAGATTTATTTAACAATTGAAAACGCAGTTCCCTCAACAACAACCCCCCCCCCCCCCGCCCACCCCACCCCCTAAGAAGCATTAGTTAAATAGAATAGAATATGCTTAGCAATATACACAAACTACTTGCAATAATAAACACATATATCAAATAAAAACTGACCACCAGAGTTTCCCGAAAGTAGAACAACAAATCAACCTGACACTTCATCAGATACGTCGTGCTTTTGCAGGAAGTAATAACGCAGTTGACCGGAAACAACTCGTCAAACTTTGAGTTGGTTTTCTGTTGATCAATTTGTTTTGTTTCTCCGCATGGATTCAATTCTACATCCCTGTCCAATTTGCCAAATGCCGTTAGTTCATGAGACTGCTCCTTTAGAGCCATATGGTCCTTTGGGTAAACAATATCGACCTTTTATCGGGGGTCTAAAGTGAGATTCTTGTAAAAACGGACGTATTTAATGAATTTGAAGGACAACATTTTTCAGTGATATTTCGATGATGGCCTATTATTTCTCACATTTGAGAGAGAGAGAGAGAGAGAGAGAGAGAGAGAGAGAGAGAGAGAGAGAGAGAGAGAGAGAGAGAGAGAGTGAGAAAGTTGAACAGATTGGTGTCAATGAAGCTTTAGTTATACATAATCTGTAAACACGTGAAAAGAGAGAGAGAGAGAGAGAGAGAGAGAGAGAGAGAGAGAGAGAGAGAGAAAGAGAGAGAGAGAGATATGATCATTAAATAATAGACGATGGGCCGGGTAGGGGTAATATGCAACCCCTCCCCCCACCTATTAACTAAATAAGGTTTTTTTTTTCACTCTAACCTGGAAAATTTAGGGATGAATCCATGATATGGCCTAAAAGCTAATTTTACCTAACAAGTGGCTTTGATAATTAAAATGTCAGTTTTTAGCTAAAACGTCATTACAGAAATTTTTAGTATATCATTTAATATACGAAATGAAAGCCGTAAATATTTTCTATCAGTACATATTAATCAAAGATTTGAAGAAGAGAAAACGGTTCGGAATAAATACCCTAACGTCAATCACTAACACCTTCTGTGCACTCTACTCATGCTGTTCACAAATGATATGCAGATAACTTTCATTAATGCATTTGAAATCATTGAACATCTAAGCCGATTTAACTTGGTACTAAAAATATGGGTATATTCTGACTAAAAGCTTACCTCTACAGAGGGTGTGGCATTACCAAAATTCCTCGAAACATTAAAAAAGAAGGAACATTAATAAAAGCAATCTGAACCATTAACAAAGGAACGTGTAATATCAAACCAACATCACACAATAATGATTTTCTAGACAAATTTTAAACATCAGCAGGATATCATCCTGAAATAAACATCGTCAATATCTAAAAGTCATTGTCAATCTCTGAACTATTGCTACTCTGAGCCCCTGTGACTGCAGCAAACTCATCCTCATCATCTGATTCACTCCCACTGTCAGAGGTTTCTTTCAGAAGAACGGTTAAAAATATGTGTGACCTGTTTTGGAAGCATATCTCTATCATACCAGAAGGGCTCCAGAATTCCATTAATTATTGTCCAGCCATGATTCTCAATTGCAGGAGGAATATCAGGCTTTGCAACATGTGACCTCTTTCAGATCCCATCTTGATAGTTCATACTTCAGATGTGTTGTTTCAAAGCTTTTTGACATGGTGTCAGTGTGGCCATATCTATGCTGCGTGATTTTAATAGGATTGTCAGTTTACTTACCTTCAGGAAGCGCAATTCATCAACAGTCTGTGTACATGGTCTTCCATAAGGAATACATGTGAACTCACCAAGTTCATCCAT
>NC_090734.1:91177851-91187851 GCF_036898095.1 Palaemon carinicauda
GATAGATGATAATTAACTCAGGGTGACATTGTCTTGCCGCCAACAATATCGCCAGCAAAGGAATCATGTTTCCTCGCTTCCCCAGTCCACTATCGGGGGTAGGCAACATACCTGCCGCCACATCTCCTGCAGTGAACTATAGGACTCTTTCTCTTCCCCCTTCTGTTCTTTAGTGTCGGCATAGCCGACACAACCTTCTTCCGCTAGTATTCTGACAGTCATCCCGGCTTGCCAGGTTGTCTGTGAGTCTGGCCGGGACCCTACCAGCGGCAGTTAGCCCAGACGCCTCAGCCACATTCCTCTTTATGTCCTTCCCTCATTGGTAGTGAATGTGACAGGGGTAAGATTGAGCTGGGCCTGACGGCTGCCATTGGGAAACCCAACATACTTTTGAGAAGTCTTTAGCCCTCTCTTGGTCTACCATCCACAATTATTTCCGTTGGCAATACAGCTGGCCGCAGGCCTTTTGTGGATGGATGGAAGCTAGAATCAGAAAGATTCTTACCCCTTACATTAAAACTCACTCTGGCCAGGAGATAATAGGCTGCCTGATAGTCCTCCTATACTTCCAATTGTTGTGCTAAACCATAATAATAAGAAACTCTCCTTCCCTAATGCTTTCTCTCTCTTTATCAGTTACTAACCTAACACCGGTAGTACACCGGCTGAACTATATTATACAAAAAATATAGTAGTACAATTATTTTCTATCATACTCTGTGCTTCCTTTCTCAGTCTATTGTTGGGACCACAATATAAAGTTGAGGTTGAGTAATCACTCAACACCCAGATGAATCCTTTGATCATCAGGACCGTACTAAATCACCGATCAGTATTAATATACTATAGGTGGATAAGTTTGTATATAATATTTACTAACCCTAATTCTAAGTATTAGAGGTTCTTCCACCCTGTATTTTCCCTAACAGGAAATCTAAAATATTATTACTGACGGAGGTCTCAGCAATTGCCTGGGAGAGGAAACACAGATATGGGTCTTTCCTATTTCCCTTCCAAGCTTACTATCCTAAGCTACCATTTACAAGAGTGATTACTATTGCTAATAAAATGTATGCAATTATATCAATGATATAAAATCCACACACTCATTGAAACCATTTCCTTTACAGGAGGATCCAATGGTGAATTGCGCAGCTATGTTCTGCAACCACAAGAGTAGGAATTTTTGTGGGCATACAATGTGCAGGGGTCATGCCCCCTGCTGTATTGTATCCGGATCCCTGAAGTATTGGGACCCGAAGGGTTGCTCTACATGCTCAACCATGCTGACCAACGGCTACAGAGAAGCCATCCTAGTCACTGTGGAGACTAGGGACACAGCAAGAGAAACCCTTCGTAAGTGGGTAAGAGGGTTCCAAAAGAACTCTCCGGGACCGTACCTACCTAGTGAATTTCCATGGTCCCTTCTGTTCCCTAAGGCGCTAGCAAACGCAGTAGTGCCCCAGAAACAGGTCCAGCCTCCTCTCATACAGCTGAAGATCGACGCGGACATCCACAAGGCACTAGAAGGCATGGACATCCACCAAGAAAGGATATCAGTAGTGTCCACCGACACAGAACAGGACCTACTGCAAGAAGGCCCTGAAGAAGACGTGGATCCAGCATGCACAGAGGAAGAAGGATCCGTTTCAACGGTAACTGAGGACCCTCAGTTCGCCTTGACGGCATTCCAACCTATGCTGTCAACCTCTTCATGCTCAACTTCTCAACCAACTACACAGGTTGACAAGAGCGAAGCACTTTTCACGTCGATCCAGCAGATGTTGGAATTGTTCCGGAGGGAACAAGAAGTGATGAAGCAATCCATCCAACAGAACAAGAGACAGATACAGGAAAGGGATCACCCTGGAACTTCCTGGGGCTCTTTTTTTCCCCTTAGAGCATCAGACCTCCCTCACTGTTCCGAAACCAACCCTGGAGGTACACGGACCACATGCCCATGATGAATGGGAAGCTATTTGTTTCAGAGAAGTTGGGGGACAAACTGTTTGATGATCTTGAGTTTTGGCCGAGCTTTTCAGCCTATCGAGACTGTTACGTTAGACTGCAGGATGAACTTGTGTCCCGTGAGGAAACGGTACTGAAGGAAGTCATTGTCTTTGAACAAGACATGGCACAAGCCATCCTTGTGAAGTCCTTGAAATGAGCCGGATACACCAACTCCAAAGTCTCGGCACTGAGCAAGAGGCATCCCACCTTTGTTGCTCCTTCCTCCATCTCTTTCCCCTTTTCGGAGAAAGCTGTAAAATTTGTCGCTAAGGCAATCGAAGAGGGCAAACCCTGCCCATCTCTAGAGGAATGTAAATCATTCTCTCTAGCAGTGCCTACCTGCAAGGAGAAGTGGAAAGACGTCCATCTAACCTTCTCCGTCTCCAAATTGTATCCAGAGATAGTAGGCCAGCAGTTCAATGAGAACCTCTTAAAGTTACCAGACCATCTTCTGAGGAGAGAACAGGAGGCGAAAGTGAGACTAGTGGCCTCTCTTTCTAATCAGAACTGCCTGGAAATGTGTGCAAGCCTACATAATGCCCCAGAAATGTTTGTTTTCCTAGCTAAGTCTCACATGGGTACCCATGTGAAGCACTTATAAGCTTTCATCAAGTCAAGAAGGACCTGTAGAGAGCAAGTGTTTGCCTCGGCAATAGTGAAACACGAACCCAGGAAACTGATTTCATCGTGTATCTGTGGCAAGGACCTTTTTCCACAGGAAGCGGTCCGAGAAGTCATAGCCAAAGCAGCCACGGAGAATAGGAACCTCCTCCACAAGTGTTGGCATGACATCAAAGAAGAAATATTCCTCAGACGGTCCCCAACCTAAGAATAAAAAGGCAAGGAGAACACGTAAACATGCACAACTTCCGGCCTTGACCAGGGTCACGGTGCCTCAACTGGTAGCACAGCCTCAAACCACCTTCCAGATGATCCCTCAACAGCTGGTAGCCCAGTTGCCAGCAATTAATCCTGGCTTTGAGAGGCAGTCGCCCACCTTTCATCCTTATAAAGGAAAACGCCAAAGAAGAGGTTCCTCCGGAAACCCATCATGGGGCAGAGGAGGACGTGGTCACGGACACAAGTCTTTAGGCCCCCCCAAGCACTGAGGGGTTCCAGGTAGGAGGCAGATTATACCACTTTCGGGACTGCTGACCTTCGATCCATGGGCCCACAGCCTAATCAAGAATGGACTCGGGCGGAGATGGAACAGAACTCCACCCCGTTTTCCAGAATTCTTCCAACACTCCACCCCCTTGTTAGAGGAATATACCTCAGAACTCTTGAACAAGAAGGTAATAAGGAAAGCGAAGTCCATCAAGTTCCAGGGAAGGTTGTTTTGTGTTCCCAAGAAAGACTATGAGAAACTCAGAGTCATTCTAGACTTGTTTCCACTCAAAAAGTTCACAAGATCTACAAGTTCTGAATGCTTACTTTGCAACACATAAGGACCCTTCTACCAAAAGGGGTGTACACAGTCTCAATACACCCGGCAGACACCTACTGGCATCCGCCAATCCGCAGCCCCTTCTCCTCCTACCAAGGATTCAAGTTACAGAAGAAGAGATTCGTCTTCAGAGCAATGCCCTTCGGACTGAACACAGCCCCAAGGATATTCGCAAAACTAGCAGACACAATCGTCCAACAGCTACGCTCATGAGTTCAAGTGGTAGCATATCTAGACGATTGGCTAGTTTGGGCAGCATCCAAGACTACTTGTCCGCAAGAAGCCAAAAAGGTGATCCAGTTTCTGGAACATCTGGGCTTCAAGATCAATCTCAAGAAATCTCGCCTTTCTCCAGCTCAAAAGTTGCAATGGTTAGGAATCCAATGAACTTAAAGTCACACCACCTCTCCATTCCATCCAAGAAGAGGAGAGACACTAATCCGTCACAAGTGGATTTCAAGACACCAACAGGATAGAGTATTGGGCTCTCTCCAGTTTGGAGCAGTGACAGACCCGGTGCTAAAAGCACGTCTAAAGGATACATCAGGAGTCTGGAGAAGATATGCATCAAACGCTCGAAGATATCAAATAAGGTTGACCCCAACCCGATTGAGCACGCTGTTAAGGCCGTGGTCAACAACCAAGAGCCTAGGATGGACAGTTCCCCTGCAACCACCACAACCATCAGTCGTGATAGACATGGACGCTTCCTTAGAAGGATTGGGAGACCATTCTCACGAGAGAAAAGTGCAGGGAATTTGGTCGCACCAGTTCAAAACATTTCACATCAACATCTTGGAATCTATGGCAGTTTTCCTGACGTCGAAGAAACTATCCCTTCGCAGAGCAATCCACATCAGATTGGTCCTGGATAACGAAGCGATAGTAAAATGTCTAAACAGACAAGGCTCGAGATCACCTCACATCAACCATGTGATACTGACCATCTTCTACCTGGCAAAAAAGAAGGGATGGCACTTATCAGCAGTTCAACTACAAGGGTTCCGCAACGTGACGGCGGATGCGGCGAGTATTGTCATAAAACCTGTCGTCTAGTGCTGCGATGAACAGGAGACTGTTTTTGGGACTTAACCGTGTATCGGGTGAAGAGGTATTCGTACCTTCTAGTGCAAATCATTACGATGATTAATAGACTGTTCTATACAGGTGCATAATCTGACCAATAACACTAGTGCTGTGTGGACGTTTGTATCACAGTGTTTCCTCATATCCAAAATCTGAGCAAGTCAGACAGATTTTGGTTCCACATCTCCATTGACTGGCATTATTCCAATAATGAAATTATACATATATTCTTCCTTTACAGGTCAATATATGAACCCGGAAGTGAATGGATGCTGGATCAGATTCTTATTTTGTTGCAACCACATTTAATAATGTAATTGCAAAATAAATACCAGAAATTTATACGCCTCTTATTTTTTTTTACTCCTCAGTTGCTTTTAAATAAAGCATGCCTGAGTTTTATTTTTATCCTTATAGATAAAAGAGACTTGAGCCAAGTACAGATTTCCAAGGTAATCAAAGGTAACCTCTAAACAGTTTTCCTTTTGTTCTTATGGAAATACTAACCATGAATCCTTAGTGTCGAAGTCGACACTTTCCCTGCAGGGGGGCAGGAATCGCTAAGCCTGTTCCAAGCTTAGTGGAAATGACAGTTAACTGGAATCTCATATATAGGTCCAGGAGACCAGGTAAGGAATCCATTCAAGGTAGAAGGCACACACAAAAACACACAGATAAAGTACTTTCAAGTAATTTCTCTGGTATGCTTCTATCAGGACGGCATGGCCGAGCCCAAAAAAAACGGATTTTGAGCAAAGCAAAAAATATATTTTTGGGTGAGAGTGCCATGTCGTCATCATAGACCCACCCAAAACTACTCTATCTTCGGCTATTCCTGCTTAAAGACAAGTAAAAGGAGTGGCGGCCGGTAGTAGTACGAATAGGAGGTCCAACGGGTACCTAGAACAGCACCTCCTTTCTTTAGCCATTCTTCCCCCTTACATCAAAGTGTTAAATCTATTCGGGTTGAAGATTGCTATGTGTCGTATCTACAAAATACATCCCTGATCCCTAGCGATATCCTTAACTGGATACTCGCGCTAGGAGTTACAATCCTGGAGACCTTCGGTTTATTTCTCTGGGAATATCACTGTAGCAAATATCCCTTAGAAAGGCTCCCTAAAGGAACCTTCCATCAGGACGACATGGCACTCTCACCAAAAATATTTTTTCCATTTTGCTCAAAATTCGTTTTATTGGCTCCTTAATTTCAGCCTCTGTTACATTATTTCTTAATCGATTATAAAAAATAACTTTTCCCTTCATCCATCATCTATATTTATTTCAGATTCATTGTCTTTCCTAATAGCATTCCTTTTACAATAAAAAGTTCCTTCTCATAGAACTATTTTTTTTATCAGTCTCCTATTTTTAGTTTTTCTATTTCATCTTTCCCGTAATGGTCTAGAGATCTTATTAGGCAAAGATCATTATTCAGTCTGTAGCCAATCGTGATAGAATCCAATAAATAAGAAAAGCTTATTTACAATTACCGTTTAATTGTTATTATTTATGTGAACATTATCGCATGGGGACATTTTTAACTTTATCAATTCATGATAACCTATGTTCATTGACGCTGACATTACAATAACCTGACAAAATTCAGAATATATCCTATATTATCTATTTTCTTGTTAATTCCCAATACCTTTTCTACGAACAATTGCTGATTAAAATTACCTTTTTCTCAAGTGTATGATATACAAAATATCAGACCTAATGTTCCCGTCATGGAATAAGACAAAAATGGGGATAAAGTGTGCATAAGAGAGAGAGAGAGAGAGAGAGAGAGGAGAGAGAGAGAGAGAGAGAATGTTCCTGGGGATAAATTGTGTATCAGAGAGAGAGAGAGAGAGAGGGGGGGGGAGTAGAGAGGAGAGGAGAGAGAGAGAGAGAGGGGAGAGAAAGAGAGAGAGAGAATGTTCCTGGGGATAAAGTGTGCATCAGAGAGAGAGAGAGAGAGAGAGAGAGAGAGAGAATGTTCCTGAGGATAAAGTGCATCAGAGAGAGAGAGAGAGAGAGGAGAGAGAGAGGGAGAGAGAGAATGTTCCTGAGGATGAAGTATTCATCAGAGAGAGAGAGAGAGAGAGAGAGAGAGAGAGCTAATGTTACAGGGGATAAAGTTTGCATCAAAGAGAGAGAGAGAGAGAGAGAGAGAGAGAGAGAGAGAAGGTTCCTGGGGATAAAGAGTGTATCAAAGAGAGAGAGAGAGAGAGAGAGAGAGAGAGAGAGAAAGTTCCTGGGGAAAAAGTGTGCATCAGAGAGAGAGAGAGAGAGAGAGAGACTTACCTTACCTTATTGCCTTATTTTTTGTTTGGGTTCCCCCAGGTCCCTCAGTGTGAGGCACCTCGTATATCCACCAGAGAGTTGCTAATGCATTTTCCGGTGTATTTTGCATCTTCCAGTCCTTGGATGGTCTGGGATGCATCTTAGGTATTTATCGAGCTGATTCTTAAACACATCTACGCTCACTCCTGATATGTTTCTTAGATGAGCTGGCAGCACATTAAATAGTCGCTGCATTATCGATGCTGGTGTGTAGTGGATTAATGTCCTGTGTGCCTTTCTCAGTTTACCTGGAATGCTTTTTGGCACTATTAATCTACCTCGGCTTGCTCTTTCTGATATTTTAAGCTCCATGATGTTTTCAGCAATTCCTTCTATTTGCTTCCATGCTTGTATTATCATGTAGCGTTCTCTTCTCCTTTCTAGACTATAAAGTTTTAAAAATTGCAGTCTCTTCCCAGTAGTCAAGGTCCTTAACTTCTTCTATTATAGCAGTATAGGACCTTTGTACACTCTCTATTTGCGCAATATCCTTTTGTGTAGTGTGGGTACCATATCACATTGCGAGTACTTGAGTGTACTACGCACATAAGTTTTGTAAAGCATTATCATTTGTTCAGCTTTTCTTGTTTTAAAGTGTCTGAATAACATTCCCATTTTTGCTTTACATTTAGCCAACAGTGTTGCTATTTGGTCGTTGCATAACATATTCCTATTTAAAATTACACCAAGGTCTTTAATTGCTTCCTTGTTTGTGATTGTCTCATTATTAGGTCCCTTGTATGCATACACCATTCCTTCTCTGTTTCCATAATTTATTGATTCGAATTTATCGGAGTTAAATACCATCCTATTTATCTCCGCCCATTCATATATTTTGTTTAGATCTCTTTGTAGTGAGTTCCTATCTTCATCACAAGTAATTTCTCTACATATTCTCTGTGTCTATCGGCGAAACTTCTCACTACGGAGTTTTCAACATCACAGTCTATGTCTGAGATCATAATAACAAATAGCAGTGCAGCTAATACCGTACCCTTGGGGCACACCAGATATTACCTGGGCTTCATCTGATTTCTCGTCATTTGCAACCACTATCAGTTATCTGTTTTGCAGGAACTCTTTTACCCCATTTTCCTATCTTTCCCACAATATTATGCTTTCTCATTTTTTTCTCCAATATGTTATGGTCTACCTTGTCAAAGGCTTTTGCAAAATCTAGATAGATCACATCTGTATCTTTTTCATTTATCATATTATTGTATATGTTTTCATAATGTGCTATCAGTTGGGTCTGTGTACTTTTTCCAGGTACGAAACCATGTTGACCCATATTAAACAAATTATTTTTGACCAAATGGTTCATTATTTTCTTTTTTATTACCCTCTCATACACTTTCATAATATGTGATGTTAGACTAACAGGTCTATAATTGCTTGCCTCTAGTCTTGATCCACTTTTGAAGATAGGGGTTATATAAGCTAATTTATGTTTAACAATATATCTCGCTCATATCTATACTCTGTCTTAGCAGTATTGCATAAGGCTTCGCGATAGTGTTTGCAGTTTTTTTTAACAAAAATCGCTGGAACTCCATCTGGTCCGGCTGCCGTTCCATTTTTAATTTCGTTTATAGCCGTGACAATATCTGCTTCATTAATATCTATATCCGTTAGATATTCAACATTTTCTTCTCTCATTTCTGTTTCATTATTTTCATTCGCAATTCTTGGCGTGAACTCACTCTTATATTTTTCTGCTAATATGTTGCATATTTCCTTTTTTTCATTCGTTAGCCGTCCTTCAATTCTTAGAGGGCCTATTTCTATTCTCCTTTTATTCATCTTTTTTGCATAGGAGTAAAGTACTTTGGGGTTTCTTTTTATATTTTGAAGTGTCCTTTCTTCTAAGTCCCTTTTTTTCATTTTCTTTCGACTGTATAATCTTTTGTTCTGCATTTTTCTATCTTACATTTTATTTCCCTCATTTTCCACACATTTTTTTCTTTTGCAAGATTTTTTCTTCCACTTTCTAATTTTTCTGAAATAAGATCCTTCTGTCTCTTGGTATGCACGTCTTTTGTTTATTGTTTTTTTTCTCGGTACATATTATTCAACAATTCTCTCCAGTATTTTGTACAGTATGTCCGTATTTACCTGTATATTATCACTTATAAATACATTTTTCCATTCTTTATTCAGTTCTTCATTTATTTCTGACCATTTTATATTCTTACTGTAAAAGTTATATTTTCCATATCCTTCCCAAAGTTTTTTGCTTTTATTAATTCTGTGATCACTTGCTTTGGAATGATCTATCAATTCTATGACATTGTGGTCTGAAATTCCCATGTTATACACTATTATTTCTTTAACATAATTCACCTCATTCACAAATACTAGATCTAGGACATTTTTCCTTTCTTGTTGGAATGTGGTTTATTTGTTGCATATTATGTTCTAATAGCATATCTTGAAGCTTTTCAAATTGCCCTCTTATCTTCTGCGTTACTATTACTCTCTTTTTTATATGTATACATACAACCACTTTCTTCTATCCGTTCTTTCCAATCCCACGAAAGGAAAGTTAAAATCTCCGGATGGGAGTATATTCCAGTCTTTAAGGTTTCTACATATATCATCTATTTTTTTCTATTATTATGTCAAACTCCTTAGTATTTGGGGGTCTGTAAACTACAATATACACTAGTTTTTCAAATTCAAATTCTACCGCAATCAATTCACATTCTGTGTTGCTGTATTTTTCACAGACTTTTCCTTGATTTATGTCTCTTCCATATATTGCGGTTCCCCCCTTGATTCCTATTTTTTCTGTCTGAATCTATAAGTTTGGAAACCCTTTATCTGGTCCTCACTGCCAGTCTCTTGGGAATACCATGTTTCACTTATATTTAATATATCTATTTTTTCAATTTGGGTTAGTTCTTCTAGGAACTCTATTTTCCTTTTAGAGTTACTCGTGACTAAACCCTGTGCATTCATCACTATTATGGTTTGTGTTTCATTTCCATTATTTAATATTGGTAATAATATGGATTCTCCCATGCTTCCTTCCTGTTCTGATATGGTGTTCTTTTCCTTCATTTCTCGGAATTCTGCCATTAAAAAAATCCAACTTTTCCATAATATTTGTTCTTCTCGCCTTCA
>NC_090734.1:91197851-91202851 GCF_036898095.1 Palaemon carinicauda
GCTAACGTGATAGCTTCCACATAGTCTTTTGATTTCTCAATGAAATGTGCAATTCTATTATGTATATGATCTATTTTTTGAATCATAATACGTCAACGTTGCCAACAAATCTTGTACTTCCATAATCTGACTGATATTAATAGAATGTTCGTTCAGCAAACTCATAATTTGATTGATTGAAGCTAACCGATTCCTTAGTTCTGACATAATCAATTCATTTTCATGAGTTAAAAACTCAATCTTCTTATTTTGAATACTAATCTTAAGATGATTGGAAATCCCTAAGCCTAAACTTGCAATAGAACCAAAGATGTTTAGTGCAGCAAAAATAAACGGGTTACGTTTTTTAAGGTTATCGTGTCTTACTGTCCACATCAAAAGGTCACAAGCCAAAGATTCTGCCTCGTAAGTCATATTTTGCAAGTCGTCGGATAGCATCTCTGCAACTTTTAGTGTCGATGCAAGCGAACTCTCTGTATTAAAAGGAAAGTGTCTTCTATGTATTTCATGCAATGAAACAGCAAACCTTGAAATGGCACTCTTTAAGCTAGTGACGTCATTCTCAGGGAGAAAAATTGCTTGCATACGTACTTCAACAACTACGTTACTTGATGTAATAAAAACGTCTTCTTGTCTTTCTACTATAGTGACATTTTTAAAATCTATACTTTTAGTTTTAGAGCTCATCCCACACGAGGAAAATGTCTGAGCAAACAATATCACTCCTAACAATAAAAACTTCATCTTGGAAACCTGTAACGAGAAAAATATATGTAATTACTCCTGTATTAGGAAGAAAAAACTTTTAACATATAAGGTTTAAAATAATGAAAAAAAAAGAATTTTTCCCTCACTTCTTTCCCTCTTATTTTAATTTCTTATGTGAGCCAATGGAACGATTTTCTCATCAGTGGGTTGGAATACGTTTTGAACTCTAAACCTATTGGCTGTTAATGTTTCCAAAATGTTAATGGGCATTCTAACTTAGGTGTTAGTTTATAATTGAGTCCTTTACGTACATTTACCTGTATGTATATATTATCACCCACAGTATATGTTTTAGTTGGGTTCGCAATTTTATCATGATTCTTTTTCATTATGATTTGTGATTCTTCTAAATTCTTTTGAAGGATATCAAAATGACTTTTGCTTGCATTTATATATTCTTTTAAAGGATTTGATAAATTAGTTGTAGGCGTTAATACATGGAAAGGCGTTCTAACTGGGGTACCATACAATGCCTCGTGCGGTGACATTTTAATTGATATATGATATGAATGATTCAGAGTACTCAGTACCGCAGGTATTGCAATATCCCAGTTGGGGTCTGATCCCCCTAGTGTTACTCTTAATATATTTAAAACCTTCCTATTCGCTCTTTTCACTAGCCCATTCGACTCTGGGCAATAAATCATATTATTGTTTTTCTTTATGCTAAGGAATTCACCCAATGAGGTAAGAAAGTGATTATTAAATTCTCCACCCGAGTCTGAAATTATCATGTGTGGAATTCCATGTTTATAAATGTAACACTTGTAAAACTTCCTAGCGTATTCAATCGCAGTTTTAGTTTTAAGCGCTATTAGTTCTGTATATCGAGTCAAAGCATCTACAATTACTAAGAGGTGCTTATTTCCTCTGTCTGTTTCGTAAAATCCTGTTAATAAATCTAAATGTATCCTTTCAAAGGGTTGATTGGGCACGGGATAAGCCCCTAGGCTGACAGGTGTTTTCGTATGCTCTTTGTTTTCCTGACAAGTGCGACAATGTTACATCTTCAAGTAAGTCTAGGTGAGTTAACTTTAAAATAGTTTATTCCTTTAAAAACAGTTATTAACATCTCCATCACAGGAGTATAGATGGTTTGGTCAGATGACCATTCCGTATGACATCTAAGTAAGAACTGGCAAAAATATCAATATCACAGATATCGTATAGTCAGTTATCTCAGCATTTAAACACATAATGTAAACTAAACATTAATATAGGAAGACACCTGCATCCGGTTCGACACAACTCTTTCTCACGATTCGTATTTGTGTTTATTCTTCATAAAAATATTACATTGCTGAGGTTTGGCATTTGCATCCTGGTTATGACATGACTATGGCATTTCAGACACTCGCTTTTACAATGAAGACGTTATGCGTTTCTCTTATTGTTCTATTGTTCTGCAGATGACATTTCCTTATTTCTAGAACCTAATTTTTGTGAAGGCTGGAGAATGATGATAATAATAGAAGGGTAGAAGAAAGAGAAGGTTTTAATTGAAGAATCGTTGGATGAAATAAAATGAAAGGCGAGGGTGATTATAATGAAAAATAAAGAACGTATTTATGACAAATGTGATGAAACAACATAAGACAATGAACATGAAAAGAGTGAAAATGTATTAAGAAATTTCTATTATGAAAGGAGGATATTAGTGTTTTAATGAGATTCTGTTGAGTACGAAAAAAAAAAAATTAAGATATTTGGGGGTGTGGGGGGGGGTTGGGGGGGGTGGACTACTACTCTTGAAAATATAATAAATATATACTGGAAACTCCCCAACATACAAAAGTCAAATATTACAATATGGATATTATGTTGAGTCTATATCACCCTGCGAATAAGACGTTTCCCATTTTCGTTCTGGTGAATAAAACGTACCTAACCACGTGCATCTTTTATATATTCAATCATTCTTCCTGAATTTTCCGCCTTTTACCACGTCTAACGTATGACCACAAAATATTCAGTATTGCAAACTCCATTGAGCAGTGTTGCTGGACGATGATGCAAAAATCACATTACATCAAAATGTACCCGATAAAAGAAGGCTCAAAGACGCTTTTAGTCCGCGTAAGCACCTGAAAACCTCTTATTACATTTTTATGTCAATACTAAATCGGAAGGATTTTTGTCTAGCTGGTCGGTGGAATCTTATTATTCAACTCCCAATAATATTTCTGTTCGGTCACCAATTGATGTTTCCAAACTTTGAGGACATTATTTTCAAAATTCTGCAACTTAATGCTATATGTGAATCGGTTTTCAGAATGGCAGTGTAAATTTCCATTCATGGTGTTTAATTAAATCTTTTCCAATGGATAATGAAAGAAAATCTTGGTAGCTTTTAAAATTATAGAAAATATTGATAGTGATTTTACGTTTTGTAAAAGCCAGTTATCCCAGTAAGGGATTTTTATAATCTTCCTTCTTCCTGCGTCTCTTCCTTCGGAGGCTAGAGTTCTGTCTTTCACTTACCTTATTAACTGTCTATCGTCATTGACTCTCATCACTCACTGTGACCCATTACAACGTTTTCCGACTATCCGCAAAAAGAGAAATAAACTAGCAACATCTACCATTATCTGTACCAAAAAATCCACAGGATTGTATTTAAATCCAATACTAAATCCGTATATCCATCATCATAAAACTCATAAAATTAAATGATATAGTTTTAGTAATAGAGAGCAAAACTCCTAACATCCGTATTAATCTTGTTATAATCTACCGCAAAACGCGTTTCATTTCACCTGGAAATAGAAGAATTATGGAAGGAATATTTACAGGGTTTAGATATGAAGCGCTTTAGAATTTTCTCAAACTGAGCTCCTATTTCATCAAAACAATACGTCATGAGCTTTCAGCATTATTTGGATGGCAATCATCATCATCATCATTATTATTATTATTATTATTATTATTATTATTATTATTATTATTATTATTATTATTATTATTATTATTATTATTATTATTATTATTATTAAATCACGTTATATCTGCTATTGGAAAACAGACAACCATATAAGAATTCAATTTACACAATTAAGTTTTGCCTCTCAGAATACATTAATTTCTATGTTTGAATCATAAATTAAAAAAAAAAAAAAAAAAAAAAACATCCTGAATATTATTTGAACCAGTTTTGGTATATCTATCACCAAATGGAAGATTCCTATTGAATATTTTGATAATTTGCACCAATAACAATATAACTGAAACAGACGGTTTTCAGGAATATGAGGACATTTCACTGTGGACTTATTTGGCGCAAAAAATATTTGCTCACCTCCCAAGCTCAAGAAAACTATAAATGCATATGACCTTATCCATTATTCAGATTTTCTTATATAGGTTTTTTTATTAATAAAAAAAAAAAAAAAACATATGATACAGACACTATATTTTGTCCTTTATGAATATGGAAAATTTTTCTAATGATTTATTAAAAATAATTGATGAAATAGTCCTATTCTCTTGCACATTTATACTATATTATCATGTGCTTGAAAGAACGCAACCAGGCGTTGGAAATATCTTCTTCACTTTCTGAAGCAAAGCAAAAGTATCTAAGTAAATTCTAGTGAGGGAAAATGTATATCGCCATGAGGAGGATGAGTAGGAGTAGGATAGGGATAAGGGGCAAGGAAGAGGTGACGAGGTGGATGGGTGGGATAAGGATGAGTATGAAGGGGACACGAAAAGTTGAATTCTTTTACGGTTATTACCAATATTAAGTGTCTTTACATCTGAGGCATTTTCGATCACATAATCATTATTCTTTGCGGTAAATGGTATTCCTTGCAGCTCGCAGAAGGGGATATCAAGGATTTACATTTCCTGAGAGAGAGAGAGAGAGAGAGAGAGAGAGAGAGAGAGAGAGAGAGAGAGAGAGAGAGAGAAAGGGAGGGGGGTGAATATCCTGGCCGGATCCGTTATCAGGATGATGGGGGCTTTCGGGAAAATTTTGTTCTTTTTCTTCTTTCTCCCGAATCTTGTTCGAAATTTCTTTTTCTATCCCTTTCATGGATGTGTACGAAGTATATGTGGGTACAAGTAAGGATGAATAAACGTACTTTAAGATTTTTTTTTTCTTTTGTAACCTACATATGTATATTTGTGAGTGCATTTATATCGTATATTTGGATGAGTAATTGCACGTAAATGTGGACCAAGTTTTAAAAGTATGTGTACTAGAAACTTATATACTTAGTTAATATCTTATA
>NC_090734.1:91207851-91210652 GCF_036898095.1 Palaemon carinicauda
TTCCAATCTTTTTAGCAGTGATATTCTCATAATCTACCTCAGCATTCTCATATCTGTTCTCTCGAACTGTGCTTCCTCTTTTTAACTTATAACCAACGGTTAAGATCATTATATTGAAACTGATCTTATTACTGTGCCATAGATCTTGACTTATAATGGTGATTCATACTCTACCGCATCAATATTGAAAATAATATGATGAAATAACGAGTAAACTACATGTTTTAGGTTACTGTTTTATTCAACTTTTTTATCATTTTATATTATATACAATAAAAATAAATCTTCATTCAATCACTCTTCGGAAGTGTTGGATTAGGGTTCAACTAATTGTGTAGAGATATGAGTGAAAATATATGCCTCAATCTAACCATTCAGATTAAGACTGTTGTTCTAAGGATATCATAAAAAGATCAGTAATTGATCTGAAGATTCTTTACGAGGGAAATATTCATTAGACGGGGAGAAAAAAATGATCGACTGGGGGAAAAACTCCGGTAGCGAATAAACTTACAGGAGAAGTCCCTCCTTGTGAACCGAGGTCTCGGAGCTAATGTGCCAGAGGAATCAATCTGATGTCTCCAAGAAAAATTTTCATTCCAATTATTATTCTTTCGTTTCCGGGGGATTTACTTCCCAGACGATTTAGATCAGGATCTGCCTGCCAGGTTGGGCAGTTGCATCAGTTGGGATTATTTTTTAATCCTGAGTCGAAGTTTGTTCATTACTTCATTGTTTTTTGTCTTATTACTAAGTCAATCCTAATTAATATATATATATATATATATATATATATTAGTATATATATATATATATATATGTGTGTGTGTGTATATATATATATATATATATATTAGTATACATATATATATATATATATAAAATCCCTAAACGTAATCAAATCTTAATATTTCCTTACAGAGCTATAAAATATATCTTATGTTCATTACGTGTCAGCTTTCATTATTTCTACACATACACATACACATATACACGCATACATACACACACAAGCACACACACACCTATATATATGTATATATATATATATATATAGAGGTATATATATATATATATATATACATACATATATATATATATATATATATATTTATATATATATATATATATATTTATATATATATATATAGCTATGTATATATACATATATATATATATATATATATAGATATATGTATATATATATATCTATATATATATATATATATATACATATATATATATATATATATGTGTGTATATATAAATATATATATATATATATATATATATGTATATATAAATATATATATATATATATATATATATAATAAATTTGTTACACTTGAAAATATATTAATAATCGAACTCTGTGACAATTATACAACTCCCACACAGCAATATATAAACAATGAATAACCAAAGGTCTCTCAAGTACCCTCAAGACAATACTCGGTAATTATTATTACGAAATATTCAAACAAATCTAACTTCAGTCCATTAACAGGATACGAGCGAATATGTAATAATCACCGATTATTGAAATATACACTCCTTACAAAAATAAATTATATTCTATATAAATTCCAACACTGAAAAAATTTGCATAAATTAAATAAATCACTCGCAATATTAAATCTGAACACAACTTGGATTAAGACAAATATGTTATGTTTTTTAAATTATATAATAAATTGACTCTAACTATTATATCTGAATAAACCTTAGACTAAGAAAAAGAAATAAAGTTTATGGGAATTATACAATCACTTGTTTCACTTGAAATTAAATATGAATATAACATTTAAGCTTGACACGGATTGAAAATAGATAACTGGATCACAATACAAGAACATATCACCTTCCTACAGGACCCTTTACAAATACTCTAAGAGAATTTTTATAAGTACTCACTATGATTACAAAAAATCGTCACACCAAATCTTCGATATTTCACTGAAATATATATATATATATATATATATATACATATATATATTTATATATATATATATATATATATATATGTATATATATATATATATACTATATATATGTATATATATATACTTTTTTCCTTGACTTTGCGTGGACTTTTATAAGATTTTACTATACATTGCTTAGACACTTCTAAGACCTTGCTAGGACATTACCAAAACTTTGATTTGACATTGATGATACTTCTTGGAATACTGATAATACCCTGTTAATATCCTTGCTCCAGTTAATTATATGGTTTTTTTAGGCTCGGCAATGTCGTTCTGATGGAAGGTTCCTTTAGGTAGCATTGCTAAGTGATATATGCTAAAGTGATACTCCCAGAGAAATAAACCGATGGTCTCCAGGATTCTAACTCCTTGCGCGAGTATCCAGTTAAGGATTTCGCTAGGGATCAGGAACGTATTTTTTAGATAAGTCTCATAGCAATCTTCATCCCGAATAGATTTAACTCTTTGATGTAAGGGGGAAGAGTGGCGAAAGAAAGAGGGTACCGTTCTAGGTACCCGTTGGACCTCCTATCTGTACTACTACCGGCCGCTATTCCTCTTACTTGTACCATATAAGCTAGATGTTTTCCCGAAGTTTTCCCGGTTTTTTGTTGCAAGTCTTTGGGATATTCATGCAATCTCCAGCATCTTCACCCTCTCGAAAGATGAGTATTAATTTTTTCCTGTGTATAATTTTAGGCACCCTTTTTATAGTTAAATTCGTATAATTTAGGTGTGTTTGGTTGAACCGGAGGCGGCCATTTTACGACTGCTGTCGCCGGTTATCATTACAATTTTTTTTACTTAGTAAGG
>NC_090734.1:91221152-91223652 GCF_036898095.1 Palaemon carinicauda
GAAAACTGAAAACCATTTAAGAATTCAATTTACACAATTGAGTTCTGCCTCTCAGAATACATTAATTTCTATGTTTGGATCATTAACAACAACAAAAATAAAATACATCCTGAATATAATTTGAACCAGTTTTGGTGTTTCTATCACCAAGTGGAAGATTTCTATTGAATATTGGGGAGTTATATAGCGCAAATTTATTTTGGTCACCTCCCAAGCTCAAGAAAATTATAAACGCATAAAATAAAAAAAATAAACTTATATGACACAGAAACAATATTTGTCCTTTATAAATTATGGGAACTTATTCTAATGATTTATCATAAACAACTGATGAAATTGTCCTATTCTCTAGCACCATTAAACTATATTATCGTGTGCTTGAAATAACGCGACCGGGCGGGTATTAATTATCTTCTTAATTTTCTGAAGCAAAGCAAAAGTATCTAAGTAAATTCTAGTGAGTGAAAATGGACATCGCCATGAGGAGGATAAGTAGGAGTAGGATAATGATAAGGGGCAAGGAAGAGGTGACGAGGAGGATGAGTGAGATGAGGATGAGTATGAAGGGGACACGGAAAGCTGAATTCTTTTACGGTTATTACCAATATTAAGTGTCTTTACATCTGAGGCATTTTCGATCACATAATCATTATTCTTTGCGGTAAATGGTATTCCTTGCAGCTCGCAGAAGGGGATATCAAGGATTTGCATTTCCTGAGAGAGAGAGAGAGAGAGAGAGAGAGAGAGAGAGAGAGAGAGAGAGAGAGAGAGAGAGAGAGAGAGAGAGAGAGAGAGAGAGAGAGAGACGAATATCCTGGCCGGATCCGTTAACAGGATGATGGGGGTTTTCGGGAAACAGTTTTGTTTTTTCCTTCTTTCTTCCGAATCTTATTCGAAATTTCTTTCTCTATCACTTCATGGATGGGTAAGAAGTATATGTGGGTACAATTAAAGATGAATAAACGTACTTTAAGACTTTTTTTTTCTTTTGTAACCTACATATGTATATTTGTGCGTGCATTTATATAGTATATTAGGATGAGTGATTGCACGTAAATGTGGACCAAGTTTTAAAAGTATGTGTATTAGAAACTTATATACTTAGTTATCTTTTACGGTTTGGTGACCGTAATATAACTCCTTAACGTTAATATACTCGTTTTTAAAAACGGTAAATGCCTGGCAATATTTATTTCAGGATTTTTACCGTTTGTTACAGCAAATTTTTAACAGTGCACGTTTCTGTAATTTTGATAATGAGTTCTCCCTTTCCTATGAAACAAATGACTTATATTTCCTATAAAAACAAGTTATTGCCAGAAAAATCATAATTAACAGTTTTCATATTTCACAGAGAGAGAAGTTTTAGCTATTCTGAATTAATACGGAGATCTACTCATTGGTAGAGATGAGACAGAGAGGAATATTTATGTCCTCTGTCTTAACAAGCTATTCCGAGAAAAAAGCTCAATTACTGTTTTTGTTATATATTTTCGTTTATTTTGACCACTTACCCTTTCTCTTTGATATAATTTGAAATAATTATTCCTTATATAAACAACGTAATGATATGACTGTTTAGTATGTAGGATTCTGATCGCTGATAGAACCTCCGCTACTGAGAGAGAGAGAGAGAGAGAGAGAGAGAGAGAGAGAGAGAGAGAGAGAGAGAGAGAGAGAACATCAGGCTGAACCGCCACTACTAAGTGTTTACCTGCTGCCTGCGGGATACTTGTCTTAGGTTGTGCCACAGCCTCTGTGCCATGATTTTCCACTGTCTTGGGTTTTTTATATATATATATATATATATATATATATATATATATATATATATATATATATATATATATAATATATATATATATATATATATATATATTTATATATTATATATATATATATTTATATATATATATATATATATATATATATATATATATATATATATATATATATATATATTTCTATATATATATATATATATATATATATATATATATATATATGTATATATATATATATATATATATATATATATATATATATATATATATATGTATATATATATGTATATAATATATATATATATATATATATATATATATATATATACATGTATATATATATATATATATATATATATACACACACATATATATATATATATATATATATATATATATATATATATATACATATATATATATATTTATATATATATATGTATATATATATATATAGTATATATATATATATATATATATATATATATAAATATATATATATGTGTGTGTGTGTGTGTGTGTGTGTGTGTGAAAGCGTGTGTCTGTGTCAGTGTTGTCTCTGTGTGTGTAAATGAGTCAATTTGCTCGTGTATGTAATATGAAAAATTTTCCTTTAATTCCTAGATGCTAGTTTTTGAAAATTCACAATACAAAAATAACATACGTTTTATTATCTCTGTAATCCAATGATTTCCCTAAGGAATGACAACCGGTGC
>NC_090734.1:91231152-91248526 GCF_036898095.1 Palaemon carinicauda
TATATATATATATTATATATATGTGTGTGTGTGTGTGTGTGTGTGTGTGTGTGTATGTATATATATAATGGCCTGATAGACGGAAAATTTCAAAATAAAATTTTTTCCCGATAACCAACAAATGATATATACGAAAATCGAAAATGATTGTATCTTAAATATATTTCTTCTAATCCTAAGAAATGTATTGACAGACACAAAAAAATTAGAGAAAAATATGTATCTAAAAATACAAAAGCATGGATTGCATATATTAATAAGTGAATACCTTATATAACTTAAATCTATTTCATTATCGCTATTTAACAATGAGAACAGGTTTTACCCACTTTATTTAACAATTAAAAACGCAGCTCCCTCACCACCACCCCCCCCCCTTCACCCCCTAAAGAAGAATTAGTTAGATAGTATAGATTATGCTTACCAGTATCCACACACTACTTACAATAAAAACACCTATGTCAAATAAAACTTGACCACCAGAGTCTCCAGAAAGTAGAACAACAAAGCGACCTGATACTTCATCAGATACTTCGTACTTCTGCCGAAAATAATAACGCAGTTGACAGGAAACAACTCGTCCAACTTTGAGTTGGTCTTCTGTCGATTAATTTGCTTTGTCTCTCTGCATGGGTTCAATTCTACATCCCTGTCCAGTTTGCTAAATGGCGTTAGTTCATGACACTGCTCCTGTAGAGACATATAGTCCTTTGGGTAAACAATATCTGTCTAAAGTGAGATTCTTATAAAAACGGATGTATTTATTGAATTTGAAGGAAAACATTTTTCACTGATATTTCGATGATGGCCTTTTATTTCTTACGTTTGAGAGAGAGAGAGAGAGAGAGAGAGAGAGAGAGAGAGAGAGAGAGAGAGAGAGAGAGAGAGTGAGAGAGAGAAAGAGTTGAACATATTGGTGTCAATGAAGCTTACGTGAAGAGAGAGAGAGAGAGAGAGAGAGAGAGAGAGAGAGAGAGAGAGATATGATCATTAAACAACAGGCGATGGTCCTTCTGAGGGTACCATGCAACCCACCCCTTACCATTAACTAAATTAGGTTTTTCACTGATGACATGGAAAATTTAGGGATGAATCCATGATATGGCCTAAAAGCTAATTTTACCTAACAAGTGGCTTTGAAAATTTAAATTTTAGTTTTAGCTAAAACGTCATTACATAAATTTTTAGTATATCATTTAATATACGAAATGAAAGCCGTAAATATTTTCTATCAGTACATATTAATCAAAGATTTGAATAAGAGAAAATGAGTATTTTATCAACGGTTCGGAATAAATACCTTAACGTCAATCACTAACATTTTCTGTGCACTCTACTCATGCTGTTCACAAATAATAGCCAGATAACTTTCATAATGCATTTGAAATAATGGAACGTCTAAGCCGATTTAACTTGGTACTAAAAATATGGGTATATTCTGACTAAAAGCTTACCTCTACAGAGGGTGTGGCATTACCAAAATTCCTCGAAACACTAAAAAAAAAGGAAAATCAATAAAAGAAATCTGAACCATTAAGAAAGAAACGTGTAATATCAAACCGACATCACACAATAATGATTTTCTAGACAAATTTTAAACATCAGTACATGTATTAAAAAAAAATGTGGAAAAAAAGGGATATCATCATGAAATAAACATCGTCAATATCTAAAAGTCATTGTCAATCTCTGAACTATTGCTACTCTGAGCCCCTGTGACTGCAGCAAACTCATCCTCATCATCTGATTCACTCCCACTGTCAGCGGTTTCTTTCAGAAGAACGGTTAAAAATATATGTGACCTGTTTCAGAAGCATATATCTATCATACCAGAAGGGTTCCAGAATTCCATTAATTATTGTCCAGCCACGATTCTCAGTTGCAGGAGGAATATCAGGCTTTGCAACATGTGACTTTTTTCAGATCCCATCTTGATAGTTCATACTTCAGATGTGTTGTTTCAAAGCTTTTTGACATGGTGTCAGTGTGGCCATATCTATGCTGCGTGATTTTAATAGGATTGTCAGTTTACTTACCTTCAGGAAGCGCAATTCATCAACAGTCTGTGTACATGGTCTTCCATAAGGAATACATGTGAACTCATCAAGTTCATCCAACAGTTGTCTAGGAATGTGACAAGTGTTTTTTCCCAACTTCGCAAGGATGGGTATGAATCAGGGCATTTGTAATTTTTTTTCAGGGTTTCACTTCTCCCAAACGTCTGACAGAGCTGGTTGAGTCACGGTCTGTGTACCCGTGAAGTATGGCGAGAGCAGTGCATGCTCTTTGGTGTATTGCTGCGCAGCTTCACTTACATTGATGGGTCTTTTCTTATTTCCAGCGTGCTGACATTGACCATTGATGGTCCATAACAAAGCAAAATAAAATACACACCAGTTGTGCTGGAAGAATAAGAAGATTCTGGAATCTTTCCTGTTGGAACATCTTCCGTGCATGTATTTCCTTTTTTTTTTCTTTTTTTTTGTTTTTTTACTCACTTCCTCTTTCTCACATAAATACTAATAATAAATTTGTATGTTACGATTCCTATTAAAAAAAATACAAAATATCATTGAAAAATATCCCCGGCTGAGCTACAGTATACAAAAAATACAGTAGTACAATTATTTTCTAACATACTCTGTGCTTCCTTCCACCATCTATTGTTGGACCAGAATATAATGTTGAAGTTGAGTAATCCCTCAACACCCAGATGAATCCTTTGATCATCAGGACCCTAATAAATCACCGATCAGTATTAATATACAACAGGTGGTTAAGTTAGTATAAAACACTTACTAACCGTAACTTTAAGTACTAGAGTTTCTTGCATCCTTTATTCTCCCTAACAGTGAATGTAAAATATTATTACTGACGGAGGTATCAGCAATTGCCTGGGAGAGGAAACACAGATATGGGTCTTTCCTATTTCCCTTCCAAGCTTATTATCCGAAGCTAACATTTAAAATAGTGATTACTATTGGTAATAAAATGTATGCATTTATATCAATGATATAAGATCCACAGGAGGAGCCAATGGAGAATTGCGCAGCAATGTTCTGCAACCACAGGAGTAGGAACTTTTGGGGGTATACGATGTGCAGGTCTCATGCCCCCTGCTGTATCGTATCCGGATCCCTGAAGTATTGGGACCCGAAAGGTTGCTCTACCGGCTCAACCCTGCTGACCAACGGCTTTGGAGAAGCCATCATAGTCACTGTGGGGACTAGGGACACAGTAAGAGAAACCCTTCGTAAGTGGGTAAGAGGGTTCCAAAAGAACTCTCCGGGACCTTACCTACCTAGTGAATATCTAAGGTGACTTCTGTTCCCTAAGGCGCTAGCAAACACAGTAGTGCCCTAGGAACAGGTTCAGCTCAGCTTCCTCTCATACACCTAAAGATCGATGCGGACATCCACAAAGCACTAGAAGGCATAGACATCCACCAAGAACGGATGTCATAAGTGTCCACCGACATAAAAAAGGACTTACTGCAAGAAGGCCCTGAAGAAGACGTCGATCCACCACGCACGGAGGAAGAAGGATCCGTTTCGACGGTAACTGAGGACCCTCAGTTTTTGTGATGGTATTTCAACCTATGCCGTCAACCTCTTCAACCCCAACTCCTTAACCAACTACACAGGTCGACCAGAGCGAAGCACTCTTCTCGTCGATCCAGCAGATATTGGAATTGTTACGGAAGGAAATGGAAGAGATGAAACAATTTATCCAACAGAACAAGAGACCGATACAGGAAAGGGATTGCCTTGGAACTTCCAGGGGCTCTATTAAGCCCCTTAGAGTATCAGACCTACCTCGCTGCTCCGAAACCAACCTCTGGAGGTACATGCCCATGATGAATGGGAAGCTATTTTTTTCAGATAAGTTGGGAACCAAACCGTTTGAAGATCTTGAGTTCTGGCCGAGCTTTTCAGCCTATCCAGACTGTTACTTGAGACTGCGGGATGAACTTGCGTCCCATGAGGAAACCGTACCGAAGGAAGTCATTGTCTTCGAACACTAAAAGCCACAAGCCATCCTTGTAAAGTCCTTGAAAGGAGCCGGATACACCAACTCCAAAGTCTTAGCACTGAGAAAGAGGCATCCCACCTTTGTTGCTCCTTCCTCCATCTCTTTCCCCTTTTTGGAGAAAGCTCTAGAATTTGTTACTAAGGCAATTGAAGAGGGCAAACCCTGCCCATCTCTAGAGGAATGTAAACCATTCTCTCTAGCAGTGCCTACCTGCGAGGAGAAGTGGAAATACATCCATCTACCCTTCTCCGTCTCCAAATTGGATCCAGAGATAGCAGGCAAGCAATTCAATGAGAACCTCGCGAAGTTGCCAGACCATCTTCTGAGGAGAGAACAGGAGACAAAAGAGAGACTAGCGGCCTCCCTTCCTGATCAGAACTGCCTGGAAATGTGCACAGGCCTACTTAATACCCCAGAAATGTTTGTTTTCCTGGCTATGTCTCACATGGGTACCCGTTTGAAGGACTTATATGCTTTCATCAAGTCAAGATGGACCTGTAGAGAGCACGTGTTTGCCTCAGCAACAGTGAAACACAAACCCAGGAAACTGATTTCATTGTGTGTCTAGGGCAAGGACTTTCTTCCACAGGAAGTGGTCCGAGAAGTCATACCCAAAGCAGCCACGGAAAATTGGACCCTTCTCCAAAAACAGGGCATGACATCAAAGAGGAAATCTTCCTCAGACGGGGGTCCCCAACCTAAGAACAAAAAGGCAAGACCACTTAAACCTGCACAACTTCCGGCCGTGACCATGGCCAAGGTGCCTCTACTGGTAGCACAGCCCCAAACCACCTTCCAGATGGTCCCTCAACAGTTGGTAACCCAGTCGCCAGCATTTAATCCTGCTTTGAGAGGCATTCGACCACATTTCATCCTTATAAAGGATAAGGCCAAAGAAGGGGCTCATCCGGAAACTTATGATGGGGCAGAGGAGGACGCGGTCACAGACACAAGTCCTCAGGACCCCCCAAGCACTGAGGGGTTCCAGGTAGGAGGCAGATCATACCACTTTCGGGATCGCTGAACATTCGATCCCTGGGTCTACAGCCTCATCACGAATGGACTCGGGTGGAGATGGAACAGAACTCCACCCCGTTTTCCAGAATTCTTCAAACTCTACCCCCTTGTTAGAAGAATATACTTCAGAACTCCTGAACAAGAAGGTAATTAGGAAAGTGAAGTCCATAAAAACTGCAGGAAGGGCTGTTTTGTGTTCCCAAGAAGGACTCAGACAAACTCAGAGTCATTCTAGACTTGTCTCCACTCAACAAGTTCATTGAGAGCAACAAGTTCAAAATGCTTACATTGCAACGCATAAGGACCGTTCTACCAAAGTAGCATACACAGTCTCAATAAACCTGGCAGACACCTACTGGCATATGCTAATCAGCAGCCCCTTCTCCTCCTACCTAGGATTTAAGATACAGAAGAAGGAATTCGTCTTCAGAGCAATGCCCTTCGGACTGAACACAGCCCCAAGGATATTCACAAAACTAGCAGACGCAATCATCCAACAGCTACGCTCCCTAGGAGTTTAAGTGATAGCATATCTAGACGATTGGCTGGTGTGGGCAGCATCCAAGACTACTTGACTGCAAGCATCCAAAAAAGGTGATCCAGTTTCTGGAACACCAAGGCTTCAGGATAAATCTCAAGAAGTCTCGCCTTTCTCCAGCTTAAAAGTTCCAATGGTTAGGAATCCAGTGGAACTTAAAGTCACACCTCATATCCATTCCATGGAAGAGGAGAGAGATAGCGGGAGCGGTCAAGGGACTAATCCATCACAAGAGGATTTCAAGATTCCAACAGGAAAGAGTATTGGGCTCTCTCCAGTTTGCAGCAGTGACAGACCCGATGCTAAAAGCACGTCTAAAGGATGCATCAGGAGTTTGGAATAGATACGCATGAAACGTTCAAAAAGATCAACTAAGGTTGACCCCAACCCGATTGCACACACTATTAAGGCCGTGGTCAACAGCCAAGAGCCTAGGACGGACAGTTCCTCTGCAACCACCACAACCATCAGTCGTGATACACACAAACGCTTCCTTAGAAGGATGGGGAGGCCATTCTCACGAGAAAAAAGTACAGGGGAATTGGTCGCACCAGTTCAAAACCTTTCACATCAACATATTGGAAGTTATGGCAGTTTTTATGATGTTGAAAAAACTATCCCCTGGACATCGAATTAATAGTAAAATGTGTAAACCGATAAAGCTAGAGATAACCTTACATCAACAGGTGATACTAGCCATCTTCTAACTGGCGAGGAAGAAGGGGGTAGCACTTATTAGCAGTTCATCTACAAGGGTTCCGCAACATGACGGTAAATGCTCTATCCAGGCAAAAGCCGATAGAGACAGAATGGTCCCTAGACGCAGACTCATCCTTCTTCATATCGGAAAAACTCCCGGAACTGCAGTTCGACCTCTTCGCAATGAGCGACAACAAGAAACTACCTTGTTACGTAGCCCCTTATACGAACCCTCAAGAAGAAGCGATAGACGCCATATCTCTCGACTGGAACAGGTAGAATTGCATTTACCTGTATCCAACAACCAATCTCCTGCTAAGAGTCCTCGACAAGCTAAGATCCTTCAGAGGGACAGCAGCAGCAGTGACCCCAAAATGGCCCAAAAGGAATAGGCTCCCTCTAGTTCTAGACTTGAAACTGAAGCTGTTTCCTCTGCCGAATTCAGTTTTATCCCAACTGTTCCAGAAGTCGACTGGCTACGCTTTATCCTCGAGAACCATCAACCTACATCTCATGATTTTCTCGGCTAGGATCCGAACAAAACGTTTGGAATCTTGAAGGATAAAGTTGACTTCATTGAAGAGTATAAGTCAAGTTCGACTAGGAGACAATATGAATCATCTTGGAAGTAATAGGTGTCCTTTGTGAAAACAAGGAATCCAACAGAAATATCGATAGATTTCTGTCCCGCTTTCTTCATACACCTACACGAACAAGGCCTGGCTTCCACCACGATTACCGTGTGTAAATCGGCCCTGACTAGACCACTTCCGTACGCTTTTGAGGTGGAACTCACTAGTGAAATCTTCAATAAGATCCCAAAAGCATGCGCTAGACTGAAGCCGGCAACCCCTTCAAAGCCCATCACGTGGTCTTTGGACAAAGTCTTGAACTATGCTTCGAACCTAAATAATGACGTTTGTACTCTCAAGGATCTAACACAGAAAGTCATCTTTCTGTTTGCAATAGCCTCCCTGGTTATAGTTAGTGAAATAGTGGCCTTATCCAGAGACGAAGGCTATATTCAGTTCCTAGACACAGGAAAACTAACCCTTTTTCCTGATCCAGCCTTTCTTGCCAAGAATGAGCCACCCACTATGAGGTGGGGGTCATTGGAGAATATACCCACTGAAGGAAGATGTCTCTCTATGCCCAGTAGAGTGTCTATTGGTCTATTTTTGAAGAACTTCAGACTTCAAGGGAGGACAGCTCTTCAAAGGCAAAACTTCAGGATCAAACCTATACTAAAGACAACTGAGAGTAAAGCTCATCTACTTTATTCGCAGAGAGGATCCTCACAGAACACCCGAGGTCACGATCCAAGAAAAGTTGCTTCTTCGTTGAATATCTTTCAACACATAGACTTTGAGAGACTCCGCTCATATACTGGGTGGAAATCATCGAGGGTCTTCTATAAACAGGGATATGAAATAAAACACTTTGTGGTGGCGGCAGGTAGTGTCATAAAACCCGTCGTCTGGCGCTGCGACGAACGGTGGACTGTTTTTTTGGACTTAACAGTGTATCGGGTGAAGAGGTATTTGTACCTTCTAGTGCAAATAATTACGATGATTAATAGACTGTTCTATACAGGTGCATAATCTGACCAATAACACCAGTGCCATGTGGACGTTTGCATCACAGGGGTTTATGTATATCCAAAATCTAAGCAAGTCATACAGATTTTGGTTTCACATCTCCATTGACTGGCATTATTTCGATATTGAAATTATACATATATTTTTCCTTTACAGGTCAATATATGAACTCGGATGTGTAATAACAAAATAAATACAAAACATTTATACGCCTCTTATTTTTTTTTAGTTCTCATGCCAGAGTTTAATTTTTATCCCTATAGAGAGAAAAGACTTGAGCTAAGTACAGATTTCCAAGAAAATCTAAGGTAACCACTAAAAAGTTTCCCTTTTGTTCCTTCAGGGATACAAACCTTGAATCCTTATTGTTGAAGTTGACGCTTTCCTTGAAGGGGGCAGGAAGCACTAAGCCTGTTCCAAGCTTAGCGGAAATTACAGTTGACTGGAATTCATATATAGGTCTAAGAGACCAGGTAAGAAATCCATTCAAGGTGGAAGGCACACACACAAACCCACAGATATAGTACTTTCAAGTAATTTCTCTGTTATGCTTCCATCAGGACGACATGGCCGAGCCCAAAAAAAACAGATTTTGAGCAAGCGAAAAATCTATTTTTGGGTGAGAGTGCCATGTCGTCCTGATGGACCCATCCGAAACTACTCTATCTGCGGCTATTCCTACTTAAAGACAGGTAAAAGGAATGCCGGCCGGTAGAAGTTTGAATAGGAAGTCCACCGGGTACCTGGAACGGCACCTCCTTTCTTTCGCCACTCTTCCCACTTACATGAAAGAGTTAAATCTATTCTAGAGGTGAAGATTGCTATGTGTCATATCTGAAAAACTGGTCCCTGATTCCTAGCGGTATCCATAACTGGATACTTACGCCAGGAGTTAGAATCCTGGACACCGTCGCTTTATTTCTCTGGGATTATCACTGAAGCGAATATCCCTTAGAAAGGATACCTCAAAGAACCTTCCATCAGGACGACATGGCACTCTCACCCAAAAAGAAATTTTTCGCTTCGCTCAAAATCCATTTTATTGGCTCCCCTAATGTCAGCCTCTGTTACATTATATCTTAATCTCTTATAAAAAAATAAGAGAGAGAATGATCCTGGGGATAAAGTGTACATGGGAGAGAGAGAGAGAGAGAGAGAGAGAGAGAGAGAGAGAGAGAATGTTCCTGGGGATGAAGTGTATATCAGAGAGAAAGAGAGAGAGAGAGAATGTTCCTGGGGATAAAGTGTATATCAGAGAGAGAGAGAGAGAGAGAGAGAGAGAGAGAGAGAGAGAGAGCCTTATTGCCTTTTTGCATTATTTTTTGTTTGGGTTCCCCCAGGTCCCTCAGTGTGAGGCACCTCGTATATCCACCAGAGAGTTTGCTAATGCATCTTCCGGTGTATTTTGCATCTTCCAGTCTTGGATGGTCTGGGATATATCTTAGGTATTTATCGAGCTTATTCTTAAACACATCTACGCTCACTCCTGATATGTTTCATAGATGAGCTGGCAGCACATTAAATAGTCGCTGCACTATCGATGCTGGTGCGTAGTGGATTAATGTCCTGTACGCCTTTCTTAGTTTACCTGGTATATTTTTTGGCACTATTAGTCTACCTCGGTTTGCTCTTTCTGATATTTTTAGCTCCATGATGTTTTCAGTAATTCCTTCTATTTGCTTCCATGCTTGTGTTATCATGAAGCGAGAGAGAGAATATGTTACTGGGGATAAAATGTGCATCAAAGAGAGAGAGAGAGAGAGAGAGAGAGAGAGAGGAGAGAGAGAGAGACTGTTCCTGCAGATATGGTGTGAATTAGAAAGAAAAGAGAAAATGTTCCCGGGGGATAGTATGAATCAGAGAGAGAGAGAGAGAGAGAGAGAGAGAGAGAGAGAGAGAGAATGTTCCTGGGGGTAAAGTGTGCATCAGAGAGAGAGAGAGAGAGAGAGAGAGAGAGTTCCAGGAGATAAAGTGTGTTTCAGAGAGAGAGAGAGAGAGAGAGAGAGAGAGGGAGAGATAATGTTCCTGGGGATAATGTATGCATCAGAGAGAGAGAGAGAGAGAGAGAGAGAGTTCCAGGAGATAAAGTGTGTTTCAGAGAGAGAGAGAGAGAGAGAGAGAGAGGAGAGAGAGAGATAATGTTCCTGGGGATAATGTATGCATCAGAGAGAGAGAGAGAGTGAGAGAGAGAGAGAGAGAGAGAGAGAGAGAGAGAGAATGTTCCTGGAGATAAACTGTGCATCAGAGAGAGAGAGAGAGAGAGAGAGAGAGACGGGGAAAATGTTACTAGGAAGAAAGTGTGCATCAGCGAGAGGAAGAGAGAGAGAGAGAGAGAGAGAGAGAATGTTCCTGCAAATATGGTGTGAAAGAGAGAGAGAGAGAGAGAGGAGAGAGAGATAGAGAGAGAGAGAGAGTTCCAGGAGATAAAGTGTGCAGCAGAGAGAGAGAGAGAGAGAGAGAGAGAGAGAGAGAGAAAGAGAATATTCATGGGGATAAAGTGTGCATCTGAGAGAGAGAGAGAGAGAGAGAGAGAGAGAGAGAGAGAATATTCCTGGGGATAAAGTGTGCATCTGAGAGAGAGAGAGAGAGAGAGGAGAGAGAGAGAGAGGACGTTCCAGAAGTAAACGTTAGCATCAGAGAGAGAGAGAGAGAGAGAGAGAGAGAGAGAGAGAGAGAGAGAGAGAATGTTCTAGTAGATAAAATGTGCATTAGAGAGAGAGAGAGAGAGAGAGAGAGAGAGAGAGAGTTAGAGAGAGAGAGAGAGAGAGAGAGAGAGAGAGAATGTTCTATTAGATAAAATGTGCATCATAGAGAGAGAGAGAGAGAGAGAGAGAGAGAGAGAGAATCTTCCTGTGGATAAGGTGTAAATCACAACGAGAGAGAGAGAGAGAGAGAGAGCCTTACCTTATTTCCTTATTTTATGTTTAGGTACCCCCAGGTCCCTCAGTGTGAGGCACCTCGTATATCCACCAGAGATTTGCTAATGGATCTTCCGGAGTATTTTGCATCTTCCAGTCTTGAATGGTCTGGGATGCATCTTAGGCATTTATCAAGCTTATTCTTAAACATATCTACGGTCACTCCTGATAAGTTTCTTAGATGAGCTGGCAGCACCTTAAATAGCTGCTGCATTATCGATGCTGATGTGTAGTGGATTAATGTCCTGTGCACCTTCCTTAGTTTTCCTGGTATATTTGTTGGCACTATTAATCTACTTCGGCTTGCTCTTTCTGATATTTTTAGCTCCATTTTGTTTTCAGTAATCCCCTCTATTTGTTTCCATGCTTGTATTATCATGTAGCGTTCTCTTCTTCTTTCTAGTCTGTATTGATTTAAAAATTGCAGTCTTTCCCAGTAGTCAAGGTCCTTAACTTTTTCTATTCTAGCAGTATAGGAACATTTTACACTCTCTATTTGTGCAATATCCTTTTGGTAGTGTGGGTACCATATCACGTTCTAGTACTCGAGTGTACTATGTACATAAGTTTTGTAAAGCATAATCATGTGTTCTGCTTTTCTTGTTTTAAAGTGTCTGAATAACATTCCCATTTTTGCTTTACATTTAGCCAACACTGTTGCTATTTGGTCGTTGCATAACATATTCCTATTTAACATTACACCAAGGTCTTTAATTGCTTCCTTGTTTGTGATTGTCACGTTATTAGTTCCCTTGTATGCATATACCATTCTTTCTCTATTTCCATAATTTATTGATCCGAATTTATCGGAGTTAAATACCATCCTATTTATCTCCTCCCATTCATATATTTTGTTTAGATCTCTTTGTAGTGAGTTACCTATCTTCATCACAAGTAATTTCTCTACTTATTCTTGTGTCATCGGTGAAACTTCTCACTACAGAGTCTTTAACATTACAGTCTATGTCTGAAATCATAATAACAAACAGCAGTGCAGCTAATACCGTACCTTGTGGCACGCCAGATATTACCTGAGCTTCATCTGATTTCTCGTCATTTGCAACCACTATCTGTTTTCTGTTTTGTAGAAATTCTTTTATCCATTTTCCTATCTTTCCCTTAATATTATGCTTTCTAATTTTTTTCTCTAATATATTATGGTCTACCTTGTCGAAGGCTTTTGCAAAATCTATATATACCACATCTGTGTCTTTTTCATTTATCAGAGTGTTATATAAGTTTCATAGTGTGCTATCAGTTGGGCTTGAATACTTTTTCCGGGCACAAAACCGTTGTTGACCTATATTAAACAATTTATTTATAACCAAATGATTCATTATTTTCTTTTTTATTACCCTCTCATACACTTTCATAATATGTGATGTTAGACTAACTGGTCTATAATTACTTACCTCTAGTCTTGATCCACTTTTGAAAATAGGGGTTATATATGTTAATTTATTTTTTACAATATATCTCGCTCATATCCACACTTTGTATTAACAGTATTGCAAGCGGCTTCATGATAGTGCATGCAGCTTTTTTTAACAAAATCGCTGGAAGTCTATCTGACCTGGCCGCTGATCCATTTTCAATTTCGCTAGTAGCTTTGACAATATCTGCTTCATTGATATCTATATCTGTTAGATATTCACTATTTTCTTTTCTCATTTCTGTTTCATTATTCTCATTCGCAATTCTTGGCGTGAGTTCACTCATATTTTTCTACTAATATGTCGCATATTTCCTTTTTTTTTTATTCGTTAACCGTCCTTCAATTCTTAGAGGGCCTATTTCTAATGTTCCTTTATTAAAGTACTTTATTAGAGTACTTTGGGATTTTTCTTTATATTTTGAAGTGTCCTCTCTTCTTAGTCCCTTTTTTTTTCATTTTCTTTCGATCGTGTATTCTTTGTTTCTGCATTTTATATCTTACTTTTTATTTCCCCTCTTTTTCCATACAGTTTTTTTTTTTGGTAAGATTTTTCTTCCACTTTCTAATTTTCTGAAATAAGATCCTTCTGTCTCTTGGTATGCATGTCTGATGTTTATTTTTTTTTTTTCGGTACATATTTTTCAACAATTTTTCTCCTGTATATTTATAATATATCCATATTTACCAGCATGTTATAACCCACTGATACATTTTTGTCATCTTTGTTCAATTCTTCATATATTTCTGACAATTTTATATTCTTACCATAGAAATTATATTTTCCATATCCTTCCCATTGTTTTGTGCTTAATTTTTCTCTGCCTTCACTTACTTTGGAATGGACTATTAATTCTATGACATGTGGTCTGAAATTCCCGTGTTATACGCTATTATTTCTTTAACATAATTCACATCATTGACAAATACTAAATCTAGGACATTGTCTTTTCTTGTTGGAATGTGGTTTATTTGTTGCATATTACGTTCTAATAGCATATCTTGAAGCATTTCTAAAGTGTCTCTTATCTTCTGCGCTACTATTACTCTCTTTTTTCATATGTATATATACAACCACTTTCTTTTATCCGTTCTTTCAAATCCACGAAAGGAAAGTTAAAATCTCCGGATAGGAGTATATTCTAGTGTTTATGGTTTCTACATATATCAATTATTTTTTCTATTATTTTGTCAAACTCCTTAGTATTTGGGGATCAGTAGACTAAAATATTCACTAATTTTTCAAATTCAAATTCAATCGCAATCACTTCACATTCTGTGTTGCTGTATTTTTCATAGACTTTTCATTGATTTTTGTCTCTTCCATATATTGCGGTTCCCTCTTGATTCCTATTTGTTCTGTCTGACCTCCATGTTTGGAAACCCTTTATTTGGTCGTCACTGCCAGTCTCTTGGGAATACCATTTTTCAATTATATTCAACATATATTTATATTTTTTCAATTTGGATTAGTTTTACTAAGAACTCTATTTTCCTTTTAGAGTTACTCGTGACTAAACCCTGTGCAATCATCACTATTATGGTTTGTGTTTCATCCCCATTATATAATATTGGTAATAATATGGATTCTCACATGCTTAATTCCTGTTCTGATATGATGTTCTTTTCTTCATTTCCAGGAATTCCGCCATTAAAAACTCCAACTTTTCTATTATATTTGCTCTTTCGCCTTCATATTTCTTTTTGTGTGAATACCTGCAATTATCCCCATATCTATACCAACCCCTGGCATTATAGATGCATTCTTTGTAGTTGGGCTCTAAATGTGCATATTTGGGTTGAAAGCCCTCATATCTTGGGGGCTTTTGTGCATAGCGCAGTATATACTCAGTTTGTGATTTTTTTTTTTTGCTTTCATTTTTCTTTTCTGTTTGTTAAAATTTCTGACTTTCATTCATGGTTGCAGGATGCATATTTCGATTTTTTGTGTTGAATTTGCATCATTTTCCTTTTTTCAGGTTTTTACATATTTTTGGATGGAGATCTCTCCATTCGTCTCCATATCTGTCTAAATAAGCACATTCACCATATATTTCATAATTATGGCATATCCTTGGATACTTGTAGTAGCATCTTTTTGCAAAATCTCTAATTCCCTCTTTTCAGTGAATTGCAGACTATATCTTTCTTTTCTTTTTTTCTTCTTCTTGCTCTTCCCCTAAAAGTATGTAGGTTCGGGTAGAGTCTCTTAGGTCTATTATTTGTTTCCATAGGATATTATATATCTACGTAAGTATGTTGTTGAATGGCATCATATGTTGTATAAATGATTTCCTCTGCATCCTTACACATATCCTGTTCGTTTTTCTCTTCTTCTTCTTCTTTTCTTCTTCTTCTTCTTCCTCTTCTTCTTCTTCAACTAATTGTAGATTAGTAGATTAAGTCTCGACTTAATTATATTTTCTATCCATACTAAGCATGTTGAGCAGGAACACATTTGTGTCTTTAGTACTTATCTTTTGTTGCACTTCAGCACAATTAGGATGTCTTGGTACGTGGCATACAGCGCATTACCTTAATAATTGTTGCGGGTTAAGAATACTGTACCTTATTTTACATGTATTGCACCATTCTGGCATTCTTTTTCCCAACGCATCAATATGCACATTCACCATATTGGACTTCTTATTGCTCTTAAATGGAATGTGCTGATTGATGTAGACTTTCTTTATATGTCTCTTTATCTCCTGGATCTTCTTTGGACTTGCTCCAGTTTCTTGGATCATATTGTTTCAATATGTTTAAGAATATTTTTCCATCACAGTGGTTGGAGCTATTTGTGACCTCTGTTACCGGTAGATCTAGTTCTTGTTGTACCAACTCATGGAAATTACTCTCGCTCTTGCTGATTTCAGCAAAATCTCTCCAAGCCTTGATTCTGTTAGAGGCTGCCATCTTGTTAAGATTTTTCGTATTTCACAAAATAACTATCCTATGCCGACGTTTTATCCCACTCTTCCGACCTCAAACAAATCACCGACAATTCACGAAAACTTTTATCTATATTGCATTCGACAAGGTTTTAATATTTGAGTTAAATTATCTGACTTTCTCGGACCACAAAATAGAACTCACTATCATACAGTAACACTTACTCGGAGAGAGAGAGAGAGAGCCTTACCTTATTGTCTTATTTTTTGTTTGGGTTCCCCCAGGTCCCTCTGTGTGAGGCACCTCGTATGTCCACCAGAGAGATGCTAATGCATTTTCCAGTGTATTTTGCATCTTCCCAGTCTTGGATGGTCTGGGATGCATCTTAGGTATTTATCGAGCTTATTCTTAAACACATCTACGCTCACTCCTGATATGTTTCTTAGATGAGCTGGCAGCTCATTAAATAGTCGCTGCATTATCGATGCTGGTGCGTAGTGGATTAATGTCCTGTGCGCCTTCCTTAGTTTTCATGGTATATTTGTTGGCACTATTAATCTACGTAGGCTTGCTCTTTCTGATATCTTTAGCTCCATGATGTTTTCAATAATTCCTTCTATTTGCTTCCATGCTTGTATTATCATGTAGCGTTCTCTTCTCCTTTCTAGACTGTATAGTTTTAAAATTTGCAGTCTTTCCCAGTAGTCAAGGTCCTTAACTTCTTTTATTCTAGCAGTATAGGACCTTTGTTCAGTCTCTATTTGTGCAATATCCTTTTGGTAGTGTGGGTACCATATCACATTGCAGTACCCGAGTGTACTACATACATAAACTTTTCTTGTTTTAAAGTGTCTGAATAACATTCCCATTTTTGCTTTACATATAGCCAACAGTATTGCCATTTGGTCGTTGCATAACATATTCTTATTTAACATTACACCAAGGTCTTTAATTGCTTCCTTGTTTGTGATTGTCTTGTTATTAGGTCCCTTGTATGCATATACCATTCCTTCTCTGTTTCCATAATGCATTGATTCGAATTTATTGGAGTTAAATACCTTCCTATTTATCTCCGCCCATTCATATATTCTGTTTAGATCTCCTTGTAGTGAGTTCCTACCTTCATCACAAGTAATTTTTCTACTTATTCTTGTGTCATCGGTGAAACTTCTCACTACAGAGTATCCAACATCACAGTCTATGTCAGATCATTATAACAAACAGCAGCGCAGCTAATACCGTACCTTGTGGCCCGCCAGATATTACCTGAGCTTCATCCGATTTCTCGTCATTTGCAACCACTGTCTGTTTTCTGTTTAGCAGGAATTCTTTTACCCATTTTCCTATCTTTTCCATAATATTATGCTTTCTCATTTTTTTCTCTAATATATTATGGTCTACCTTGTCAAAGGTTTTTGCAAAATCTAGATAGATCACATCTGTGTCTTTTTCCTTTATCAAAGTTTTGTATATGTTTTCATAGTGTGCTATCAGTTGGGTTTGTGTACTTTTTCCAGGCAAAAAACCATGTTGACCTATATTAAACAAATAATTTTTCACCAAATGATCCATTATTTTCTTTTTTATTACCCCTCTCATACACTTTCATAATATGTGATGTTAGAATAACAGGTCTATAATTGCTTGCTCCTAGTCTTGATCCACTTTTGAAGATAGGGGGTTATATAAGCTAATTTATGTTTAACATATATCTCGCTCATATCTTCACTTTGTCTTAGCAGTATTGGAAGCAGCTTCGCGATAGTGTTTGCGGTTTTTTTAACAAAATTGCTGGAACTCCATCTGGTCCGGCTGCTGCTCCATTTTTAATTTAGTTTATAGTCTTGACAATATCTGCTTCATTAATATCTATATCCGTTAGATATTCAACATTTTCATCTCTCATTTCTGTTTCATTATTCTCATTCGCAGTTCTTGGCGTGAACTCACTCTTATATTATTCTGCTAATATGTTGCATATTTCCTTTTTTTTCATTCGTTAGCCGTCCTTCAATTCTTAGAGGGCCTATTTCTAATCTCCCTTTATTCATCTTTTTTGCAAAGGAGTAAAGTACTTTGGGATTTTTTATATTTTGAAGTGTCCTTTCTTCTAAGTCCCTTTTTTCATTTTCTTTTGACTTATTAATCTTTTGTTCTGGAGAGAGAGAGAGAGAGAGAGAGAGAGAGAGAGAGAGAGAGAGAGAGAATGTTTCTGGGGATAAAGTGTGTATCGGTAAGAGAGAGAGAG
>NC_090734.1:91249026-91261526 GCF_036898095.1 Palaemon carinicauda
GTTCCTATCCTCATCACAAGTAATTTCACTACTTAATCTTGTGTCATCGGCGAAACTTCTCACTACGGAGTTTTCAACATTACAGTCTATGTCTGATATCATAATAACAAACAGCAGTGCAGCTAACACCGTACTTTGTGGCACACCAGATATTAACTGGGCTTCATCTGATTTCTCGTCATTTGCAACCACTATCTGTTTTCTGTTTTGCAGGAATTCTTTTACCCATTTTCCTATCTTTCCCACAATGCTATGCTTTCTCATTTTTTTCTCCAATATGTTATGGTCTACCTTGTCAAAGGCTTTTGTAAAATCTAGATAGATCACATCTGTGTCTTTTTCATTTATCATATTTTTGTATATGTTTTCATAGTGTGCTATCAGTTGGGTCTGTGTACTTTTTCCAGGTACGAAACCGTGTTGACCCATATTAAACAAATTATTTTTGACCAAATGGTTCATTATTTTCTTTTTTATTACCCTCTCATACACTTTCATAATATGTGATGTTAGAATAACAGGTCTACAATTGCTTTCCTCTAGTCTTGATCCACTTTTGAAGATAGGGGTTATATAAGCTAATTTATTTTTAACATATATCTCGCTCATATCTACACTTTGTCTTAGCAGTATTGCAAGCCGATAGTGTTTGCAGTTTTTTTAACAAAATCGCTGGAACTCCATCTGGTCCGGCTGCCGATCCATTTTTAATTCGTTTATAGCCTTGACAATATCTGCTTCATTAATATCTATATCCGTTAGATATTCAACATTTTCTTCTCTCATTTCTGTTTCATTATTCTCATTCGCAATTCTTGGCGTGAACTCACTCTTATATTTTTCTGCTAGTATGTTGCATATTTCCTTTTTTTTCATTCGTTAGCCGTCCTTCAATTCTTAGAGGGCCTATTTCTATTCTCCCTTTATTCATTATTTTTGCATAGCAGTAAAGTACTTTGGGGTTTCTTTATAAATTTTGGAGTGTCCTTTCTTCTAAGTCCCTTTTTTTCATTTTCTTTCTACTGTATAAGCTTTTGTTCTGCATTTTCTATCTTACATTTTATTTCTCTTATTTTCCACACATTCTTTTCTTTTGCAAGATTTTTCTTCCACTTTCTAATTTTCTGAAATAAGATAATTCTGTCTCTTAGTATGCACGTCTTTTGTTTATTGTTTTTTTTCGGTACATATTTTTCAACAATTTTTCTCCAGTATTTTGTACAGTATGTCCGTATTTACCTGTATATTATCACTTACAAATACATTTTTCCATTCTTTATTCAGTTCTTCGTTTATTTCTGACCATTTTATATGCTTACTGTAAAAATTATATTTTCCATATCCTTCCCAAAGTTTTGTGCTTTTATTAATTCCGCGATCACTTGCTTTGGAGTGAACTATCAATTCTATGACATTGTGGTCTGAAATTCCCGTGTTATACACTATTATTTTATAACATAATTCACCTCATTCACAAATACTAGATCTAGGACATTTTCCTTTCTTGTTGGAATGTGGTTTATTTGTTGCATATTATGTTCTAATAGCATTTCTTGAAGCTTTTCAAATTGCCTCTTATCTTCTGCGCTACTATTACTCTCTTTTTTTTATATGTATACATACAATCCCTTTCTTCTATCCGTTCTTTCCAATTCACGAAAGGAAAGTTAAAATCTCCGGAGAGAGAGAGAGAGAGAGAGAGAGAGAGAGAGAGAGAGAGAGAGAGAGAGAGAGAGAGCCTTACCTTATTGCCTTATTTTATGTTTGGGTTCCCCCAGTTCGCTCAGTGTGAGGCACCTTGTATATCCACCAGATATTTGCTTATGCATCTTCCTGTTTATTTGGCATCTTCCAGTCTTGGATGGTCTGGGTTGCATCTTAGGTATTCATCGAGCATATTCTTAAATACTCCTGATAAGTTTCTTAGATGAGCTGGCAGCATATTAAATAGCTGCTGCAAGTATCGATGCTTGTGCGTAGTGGATTAATGTCCTGTGAACCTTCCTTAGTTTTCCTGGTATATTTTTGGCACTATCAATCTACCTTGGTTTGCTCTTTCTGATATTTTTAGCTCCATTATGTTTTTAGAAATCCCTTCTATTTGCTTCCATGCTTGTATTATCATGTATTGTTCTCTTCTCCTTTGTGCAATATCCTTTTGGTAGTGTGGGTACCATATCACATTGCAGTACTCAAGTGTACTACGTACATAAGTTTTGTAAAGCATAATCATGTGATCAGCTTTTCTTGTTTTAAAGTGTCTGAATGATATTCCCATTTTTGCATTACATTTAGCCAACAGTGTTGAGATTTGATCGTTGCATAACAAATTCCTATTTAACATTACACCAAGGTCTTTAATTGCTTCCTTGTTTTTAATTGTCTCATTAATAAGTCCCTTGTATGCATATACCATTCCTTCTCAGTTTCCATAATTTATTGATTCAAATTTATCGGAGTTAAATACCATCCTATTTATCTCCGCCCATTCATATATTTTATCTAGATCTCTAGCTAGTGAGTTCCTATCCTCATCAAAAGTAATCTCTCTACTTAATCTTGTGTCATCTGCGAAATTTCTCACTACAGAGTTTTCAACATCACAGTCTATGTCTGAGATCATAATAACAAACAGCAGTGCAACTAACACCGTACCTTGTGGCACACCAGATATTACCTGGGCTTCATCTGATTTTTTGTCATTTGCAAACACTATCTGTTTTCTGTTTTGCAGAAATTCTTTCACCCATTTTCCTATGTTTCCCACAATATTATGCTTTCTCATTTTTTTCTTCGATATATTATGGTCTACCTTGTCATATGCTTTTCCAAAATCTAGATAGATCACATCTGTGTCTTTTTCATTTATCATATTTTTGTATATGTTTTCATAGTGTGCACAAAACCGTTTTAACCTATAATAAACAAATTATTTTTAACGTAATGATTCATTATTTTCATTTTTATTACCCTCTCATACAATTTCATAATATGTGATGTTAGACTAACAGGTGTATAATTGCTTGCCTCTAGTCTTGATCCACTTTTGAAGATAGGGGTTATATAAGCTAATTCGTGTTTAACATATATCTCGCTAATATCTACACTCTGTCTTAGCAGTATTGCAGGCAGCTTCGCGATAGTGTTTGCAGTTTTTTCAACAAAATCCCTGGAACTCCATCTGGTCCGGCTGCCGATCCATTTTTAATACCGTTTATAGCCTTGACAATATCTGCTTCATTGATATCTATATCCGTTAGATATTCAACATTATCTTCTCTCATTTCTGTTTCATTATTCTCATTTGCCATTCTTGGCATGAACTCACTCTTATATTTTTTTGCTAATATGTTGCATATTTCCTTTTTTTTATTCGTTAGCCGTCCTCCAATCTTAGAAGGCCTATTTCTAATCTCCCTTTATTTATCTTTTTTGCAAAGGAGTAAAGTACTTTTTTTTATGTTTTGAAGTGTCCTTCCTTATAAGTCCCTTTTTTCATTTTTTTTCGACTGTATAATCTTTTGTCCTGCATTTTTCTCTTACATTAAATTTCCATTATTTTTCACACATTTATTCTTTTGCAAGATTTTTCTTCCACTTCCTCATTTTCTGAAATAAGATCCTTCTGTCTCCTAGTATGCATATCTTTTGTTTATTGTTTTTTTTTTTTGGGGGGGGTACATATTTTTCAACAATATTCTCCAGTATTTTGTACAGTATGTCTGTATTTACCTGTATATTATCAATTACAAATAAATTTTTCCATTCTTTGTTGAGTTCTTCATTTATTTCTGACCATTTTATATTCTTACTATAAAAATTATATTTTCCATATTCTTCCCAACGTTTTGTGCTTTGGAATTGACTATTAATTCTATGACATAGTGGTCTGAAATTCCCGTGATATACACTATTATTTCTTTAATATAATTCACCTCATTCACAAATACTAGATCTAGGACATTTTCCTTTCTTGTTGGAATGAGGTTTATTTGTTGCATATTACGTTCTAATAACATATCTTGAAGCTTTTCAAATTGCCCCTTATCTTCCAAGCTACTATTACTCTCTATTTTATATGTATACTTACAACTACTTTTTTCTATCCGTTCTTTCCAATCCACGAAAGGAAAGTTAAAATCTCCGGATAGGAGTATATTCCAGTCTTTATGGTTTCTACATATATCATCTATTTCTTCTATTATTATGTCAAACTCCTTAGTATTTGGGGGTCTGTAAACTACAATATTCACTATTTTTTTCAAATTCCAATTCTACCACAATCAATTCACATTCTGTGTTGCTGCATTTTTCACGCACTTTTCCTTAATTTATGTCTCTTCCATAAATTGCGGTTCCCCCTTGATTCCTATTCGTTCTGTCTGATCAATAAGTTTGGAAACCCTTTATCTGCTCATCACTGCTAGTCTCTTTGGAATACCGTGTTTCATTTATATTTAATATATCTATTTTTTCAATTTGGGTTAGTTCTTCTAAAAACTCTATTTTCCTTTTAGAGTTACTCGTGACTAAACCCTGTGCATTCATCACTATTATGGTTTGTGTTTCATCCCCATCATTTAATATTGGTAATATTATGGATTCTCCCATTCTTCCTTCCTGTTCTGATATGATGTTCTTTTCTTCATTTCCTGGAATTCTGCCATTAGAAAATCCAACTTTTCTATTATATTTGCTCTTTCGCCTTCATATTTATTTTTGTGTGTATACCTGCAATTATGCCCATATCTGCACCAACCCCTGGCATTATAGATGCATTCTTTGTAGTTGGGCTCTAAATGTGCATATTTGAGTTGAAAGGCATTATATCATGGGGCCTTTGGTGCATAGCGCAGTATATATGCAGCCTGCTTTTTTATTTCTTTTTTGTTTAATTTTTGCTTTCTTTTTTCTTTTCAATTGGCTGAGTTTTCTCACTTTCATTCATGGTTGCAGGATGCATATATCGACATTTTTGTTGAAACTGCATCCTTTTCCTTTTTTTAGGTTTTTGCATATTTATGGATGGAGATCTCTGCATTAGTCTCCATATCCGTCTAAATATGCACATTCATCATATATTTCATAATCATAGCATATCTTTGGATGCTTGTAGTAGCATCTTTTGCCAAATCTCTAATTCCCTCTTTTCAGTGAATTGCAGACTATATCTTTCTTTTCTTTTTTTCTTGTTTTTGCTCGTTCCTAAAAGTATGTAGGTTCGGGTAGTCTCTTAGGTCTATTATTTGTTTCCATAGGATTATATTTCTACGTAAGTAGGTTGTTGAATGGCATCATATGTTGTATAAATGATTTCCTCTGCATCCTTACACATATCCTGTTCGTTTTTTTCTTCTTCTTCTTCTTCTTCTTCTTCTTCTTCTTCTTCTTCTTCTTCTTCTTCTTCTTCTTCTTCTTCTTCTTCAACTATTTGTAGATTAAGTCTCGACTTAATTATATTTTCTATCCATACTAAACATGTTGAGCAGAACACCTTTGTGTCTTTAGTATTTATCTTTTGTTGCACTTCAGCACAATTAGGATGCGTTGGTAAGTGGCATACAGCGCATTACCTTAATAATTGTTGCGGATTAAGAATACTGTACCTTATTTTACATGTATTGCACCATTCTTGCATTCTTTTTCCCAACGTATCAATCAGCACATTCACCAAATTTGACTTTTTATTGTTTTTAAATGGAATGTGCTGATTGATGTAGACTTTCTTTATAAGTCTCTCTATCACCTGGATCTTCTTTGGAATTTTTTTTTCTATTATTTTGATGATGTCATCCGCAGACATGCTCCAGTTTCTTGGATCATATTGTTTCAATATGTTTAAGAATATTTTCCCGTCCCACTGGTTGGAGCTATTTGTGACCTCTGTTACCTGTAGATCTAGTTCTTGTTGTACGAACACATGGAAATTACTCTTGCTCTTGCTGATTGCAGCAAAATCTCTCAAAGCCTTGTTTCTGTTAGAGGCTGCCATCTTGTTCAGATTTTTCGTATTTCACAAAATAACTATCCTATGCCAACGTTTTATCCTACTCTTCCGACCTCATACTAATCACCGACAATTCACGAAAACTTTCGTCTAAATTGCATTCGATAGGCTTTTAATATTTGCGTAAAATAATCTGACGTTCTCGGATCACAAAATAGAACTCACTAGCATACAGTAACACTCACTCAGAGAGAGAGAGAGAGAGAGAGAGAGAGAGAGAGAGAGAGAGAGAATGTTCCTGGGGATAGTGTGCATCAGAGAGAGAGAGAGAGAGAGAGAGAGAGAGAGAGAGAATGTTCCTGGGGATAGTGTGCATCAGAGAGAGAGAGAGAGAGAGAGAGAGAGAGAAGGTTCCTGGGGATAAAGTGTGCATCAGAGAGCGTGAGAGAGAAAGAGAGAGAGAGAGAGAGAGAGAGAGTATATATATATATATATATATATATGTGTGTGTGTGTGTGTGTGTGTGTGTGTTTACAATAAATATTAAACATTACAACGTTAATCTTTACCAGTTTTACAAAATTTGTAGATTTACTCATAAATAAATCACATGATTTTTTAATTTTTTCAGGAATCCCTGCTATTAACTTACCATCCTTTGAAGTACCAGATTCATGATTTCATTGAAGGTCCAATTCATTTTCATTGATACCATTCAAACTTTTATCAAATATATATCGCGAATATCGAATTTGATATCGATAGATTATTTATTTATAAAAGATTGTATGACATCCTGTACTGTATATTTTTTTTTGTGTACCTTAAAAATGCCTGAGTTCAATTAATTCTGTAGAATTACAACCGTTATCAAAATTTAATATCGTGTATAGATCTCTCTCTCTCTCTCTCTCTCTCTCTCTCTCTCTCTCTCTCTCTCTAAATAATCATGAAGTATGAAGCTGTAAAAAGCTTTATAGTTTATTACATTTTTATTTTTTAAGTAGGAGAGTTGCATACTCATCTAAGAAAAAAGTCACTCGAGTTGTAGGAGCAAAGTCTGTTTAATATGCAAAGGAGGAACATTATGCTCTAAAAGGGTGTTATTTCCAAGAGTTTTTTTCTAAAAGTAGCTGAGAGAGAGAGAGAGAGAGAGAGAGAGAGAGAGAGAGAGAGAGAGAGAGTTTTCAAGCAGAGACCCAATTATTTCATCACCAATTCAGAATTGACTATTTACATTTTTGTGTCCATGACGCCAAACTTTCAATCGATGCAACTTTCCGAGATGAATTTATTCAGCTGGAGAATTCAGTATTATGGTGCTGTCAGAAGTTGACGCAACAGAATGAGATACATTGTTACTTGGCTGGAATTCGTTTTAATGTTTTCAGCTCATTTGCAATAATAGAAATATCATCTTTTATGGGATGGTACCGAGGGATAAGGCCTTTTTTTGCAATACAAAATGTGTGATTATTATATTACATACGTGTGTTTTTTTATTATTAAACGATATATTTTATATAAACCATTTTTATTCTTAATGAAGGTTCTATTTTACGTGGGACTTTCTCTCAATACTGAGGAAAAAAATAAGATTAGTTATAATGAGTATCGTAAAAAATCATGAGATCCGAAAGATAAGGGAACAATAATACATATCGTTTTAGAAGTTCTTCAAAAATTCAAAATAATATTAAATAATTTAGCTATTTTCTTCTGAGTGTATTAATGTTTTCAATAAACATATTCATATTTTTTAAACAAACTTTTTTCATCCACGGTTATCGTATAGATGTTTATTATTAAGCTTTCAGAAAATAATTTTCCATCATCTAAGCCTAAATAATTGATAGATTGTATAAGTTAAAGCAGTTTGATTAATATTTAAACCAAAAAACTTAAAATGAACACCAAAGTTTAATGATATCAAATACAAATGACTTGAAAATATAAAATCAATCTAAAAATACATTAAAAGATCAAAGCGCCAGCACTTTAAACCCACATAAATCTAGATTAAACACATGTTAGTTCATACGTTGTCCCCCCCATCCCCTCCCCCAGGTTTGGTTTAAGCTGGTGTTGAAATATTGCATCCGTTATCATCCGAGACCACTCTGCAAAGTGGCCAAGAAGGAAAAGTTCTCCTTGGATATTGGTGATCCTTACTTATAATGGTATTCGATAGCAGAATTGGGTAGTTTTGTCATATAAATACCCGTTCTTGGTGAACGATTGAAGTGCTCAGGCAATCTTGCTCTGTAATGCCTTTCACTTTTCCAAAGTAAAGAAGATATTTTTCCGAGGAACCTTTGGTTGCGTCAGTTTACTTAGGTTTTCCCTATTTAGATACCAGTAAAATTATATGGAAATTCATTATTGAAAAATATTTCTTTTTATATACATTAGTTCCTTATGGATGTTTATGTAATAAGAGCATAGGTTATAAATTATATAAGTGAGAGTGCACACAAAGATTCTCCTATATTGTGTAGAAATAAAAGAGGTGAATTTAGTGCATAGGCCTATGAAATTTGGTTTCCTTTAGACAGTTGTCTTACACCACTACCGTTTATTTTTTTTTTTTTTAATGTAATCAAGGAAAGATAGGTTACCATTTATTTCCACTTCCCTAGTAAAATTGATATTTTGGTGTTTAGAATTCGAGTAATCTAAAAATAATTGGACACTATTTGGGCTACGGAAGAATAAAAAAATGTCGTCGTCACACCGTCTATAAAAAAGGGATTTGAAGTCAGCTGGGCATTCATTTAACCATTCAATTAGTCAAGAAGAGCATTTGCGAGACTAGGTCCCATTCGGCTACCCATAGGATAACCATCAACCTGTACATATAACTTTTTATCGAATAAAGACAAACAATCTTTAGCAGATGATCCCACCGGTTCCTTCACATCTTTCTTGTAAAATCATTCACTTGTTCTCCGTCTCCAAACAGCCCTTCCATGCAAATATGTATTGTCTCAGTCAAGGGACTATTAGTGAAGAGACTCCACGTCGAAGCTTATCAGTATACATTCTCTCAAGTTTGAGTTAGAAATTTCTTTAACAAATGAAAAAGAGTCCTTCACTGTATATTCATTCTTCATTATTGGAGCTATTACCAGAGCCCAAAATTTTACTATTATAAATATGCATTCCACAATAATTATAACAGACCAAAACCAACCTACTTAGCTATCGGAGACCATTCCCAAAATGAGGACCACCCAATATCAAAGGAGATTTTTTCCATCTTGTCCACTTCGCGGAGTGGTTTCGACCTTGTGATAATAGAGGCACTATTTCATCCCAAACTTACACCAAACCGAGGCCATACAACGTATGAGCTAGCTTCTGTTTAGTTTTGATTTGTGTGAGTTTATAGCGCTGGAGCTTTGATCTTTGATCGTACATTTACATTGATTTCATTGTTTCAAGTCATTTGTATTTTAATTTATAAGGTTTCATTGTTATTTTAATTGTTTTCGTTTCAAATATTTATCAAACTCTTTTAACTTATACAATATATCCATTTTTGGCCTATGATGATAAATATGTATATAATAACTCCGGTACTATTATTCATAGTGAAACTCCGCTTTCCAGAGAATAAATCAATAGCCGATGTTTATACACACACACACACATACACACACACACACACACACACACACATATATATATATATATATATTATATATACAGTATATGCGTGCGTGTGTGTATGTATGAGTGAATTTATAAATGTACAAGTATATATAAGTATAGATAAAAAACAAATATTTTATATATTCTTGATAAGCATATATATATATATATATATATATGTATATATATATATATATATATATATAAATGTATATATATTTATATATATATATATATATATATATTATATTTGCGTATATATATATATATATATATATATTTATATATATATATATATATATATATACACACACACACACACATATATATATATATAATATACATTAACAAACCACCACCTTAATCTCTAGCACAATAAAAATATATTGTTGCTTATGCCTCAGTTCCACCACATAAATTGTTTTATTTTCTGTAACTAATTAAAACCCAAACTTTGTAGATTAATGCCGTTCACTGACACATAACTCTCAAGATTTTTACAATGAAGACGTTATGCGTTTCTCTTATTGTTCTATTGTTCTGCAGATGACATTTCCTTATTTCTAGAACCTAATTTTTGTGAAGGCTGGAGAATAATGATAATAATAGCTGGGTAGAAGAAAGAGAAGGGTTTAATTGAAGAATCGTTAGATGAAATGAAATGAAAAGCGAGAGTGATTATGATGAAAGATAAAGAACGTATTTATGACAAATGTGATAAAACAACATAAGACGATGTATATGAAAAGAGTGAAAATGTATTAAGAAATTTCTATTACGAAAGGAGGATATTAGTGTTTTAATGAGATAATGTTCAGTACGAAAAAACATTTTTTTTGTGGGGGGTGGGGGGGTGGGGGGAGGGTGGACTACTCTTGAAAATATGATACATATATACTGGAAACTCCCCAACATACAAAAGTCAAATGTTACAACATGGATATTATGTTGAGTCTATATCACTCAGGGAATAAAACGTTTCCTATTTTCGTTCTGGTGAATAAAACGTACCTAACCACGTACATCTTTTATGTATTCAATCGTTCCTCCTGAATTTTCCGCCTTTTACCACGTCTAACGTATGACCACAAAATATTCAGTATTGCAAACTCCAATGAGCAGTGTTGCTGGACGATGATGCAAAAATCACATTACATCAAAATGTACCCGATAAAAGAAGGCTCAAAGACTCTTTTAGTCAACGTAAGCACCTGAAAACTGCTTATTACATTTTTAGGTCAATGCTGAATCGGAAGGATTTTCGTCTAGCTGGTCAGTGGAATCATATTATTCAACTCCCAATAATATTTCTGTTCGGTCACCAATTGATGTTTCCAGACTTTGATGACATTATTTTAAAAATTCTGCAACTTAATGCTATATGTGAATCGTTTTTTAGAAGGGCAGTGTAAATTTCCATTCTTGGTGATTAATTAAATCTTTTCTAAAGGATAATGAAAGAAAATCTTGGTTGCTTTTATAATTATAGAAAATATTGATAGTGATTTTAAGTTTTGTAAAAGCCAGTTATCCCGGTAAGGGATTTTTATAATCTTCCTTCTTCCTGCGTCTCTTCCTTCGGAGGCTAGAGCTCTGTCTTTCACTTACCTTATTAACTGTCTATCGTCATTGACTCTCATCACTCACTGTGACCCATTACAACGTTTTCCGACTATCCCCAAAAAGAGAAATAAACTAGCAACATCTACCATTTTCTGTACCAACAAATCCACAGGATTGTATTTAAATCCAATACTGAATCCGTATATCCATCATCATAGATCTCAGAAAATTTAATGATATAGTTTTAGTAATAGAGAGAAAAACTCCTAACATCCGATATTAATCTTGTTATAATCTACCGCAAAACACGTTTCATTTCACCTGGAATTAGAAGAATTATGAAAGGAAAATTTACAGAGTTTATATATGAAGCGCTTCACAATTTTTTCAAACTAAGCTCCTATTTTATTAAAACAATACGTCATTAGCTTTCAGCATTATTTGGATGGCAATCATCATCATCATCATCATCATCATCATTATTATTATTATTATTATTATTATTATTATTATTATTATTATTATTATTATTATTATTATTATTATTATTATTTTATAATATCATTATTATTATTATTATTATTATTATTATTAAATCACGTAATATCTGCTATTGGAAAACAGACAGCCATATAAGAATTCAATTTACACAATTAAGTTTTGGTATTTTGATAATTTGCACCAATAACAATATAACTGAAACAGATGGTTTACAGGAATATGAGGACATTTCACTGGGGACTTATATGGCGCAAAAATATTTTGCTCACCTCCCAAGCTCAAGAAAATTATAAATGTGTATGACCTTATCCATTATTCAGATTTCCTTATATAGGTTTTTTATTAATAAGCCAAAAAAAAAAAAAGAAAAAATAACTTATATGATACAGAAACTATATTTTGTCCTTTATGAATATGGAAAATTTTTCTAATGATTTATCATAAATAACTGATGAAATTGTCCTATATGCACCATTAAACTATATTATCGTGTGCTTGAAAGAACGCAACCAGGCGTTGGAAATATCTTCTTCATTTTCTGAAGCAAAGCAAAAGTATCTGAGTAAATTCTAGTGAGTGAAGATGGACATCGCCATGAGGAGGATAAGTATGAGTAGGATAAGGATGATGGGCAAGGAAGAGGTGACGAGGAGGATGAGGGGGATAAGGATGAATATGAAGGGGACACGGAAAGCTGAATTCCTTTACGGTTATTACCAATATTGAGGGTCTTTTCATCTGAGGCATTTTCGATGACATAATCATTATTCTTTGCGGTAAATGGTATTCCTTGCAGCTCGCAGAAGTGGATATCAAGGATTTGCATTTCCTGAGA
>NC_090734.1:91269026-91271526 GCF_036898095.1 Palaemon carinicauda
GGGGAGAAAAACAATGATCGAGTGGGGAAAAACTCCGGTAGCAATTAAACTTACAGGAAAGGTCTTTCCTTGTGAACCGAGGTCTTGGAGCTAATGTGCCAGAGGAATCAATCTTTCCTTCCAATTATTATTCTTTCGTTTCCGGCGGATCTACTTCCCAGACGATTTACAATCAGGATCTGCCTGTCGCGTAGGGCATTTGCGTAAGTTGGGATTATTTTTCTATCCTGAGCATAGATTCCTTTAAGGAAGGACTGGAACGTCAGGACCTCGGGGTTTTTAACTTGAGTCTGAGAGACTTCATGCCTGATTTTTATTTTTAAATTGACATATGTTATGTATTTTCAATTTCAAGATCATTTTGCTCCCACAACTGTTCCTGTTTTTTATCTCGTTTTCTATGCAAATCCCATTTTCTGTTCAAATCTCACTGACTAATGTGTTTTGTTTCTGTTTTTGTTATAGAAACGGTCCAGCTGGTGATCTCAAAATATGCCACGTCACTCTAGCTGCTTTGGTTGTAAAGGGAACTATGATGGGACACCTTATGTAAAAGTCATATCCTTCCCAAAAGATCCTGAGGAGAGGGAGAGATGGATATTGGCAATGCCGAATGAGAAAGAAAGCTTGAGACACTTGAAGGAGATATATATTTGTAAGACGCATTTCAATTGTGAATGGGTGTCAGTTAAGGGTGGCAAGCGACCCAAAAAACCTCCATCAATATTTCCTGGAATACCAAAATCAGCTTTGAAGCAGGTTACCTCAGCCCCACGCCCAACATCATCTTTTACATCACAATCAAGAGCTAAAAAGGTGCATGCAGCTGCTGAGGCTGCAGACAAAATCCGAGATTTCGACCAATTTCACGCCAAAATTAGCTCCTATTTTCCTGGTTTTAACGTCATAAAAGACCAGAAAGATCTCTACCTATCAAGAACTGACGCTACTGGACAAACTGTCAAGCAGTTCTTTCATCTACAAGTCAACTCACCTTTTGGATTCCTATTCTTGAATAGAGTTGAGAAAGATGGCATTGAGGTGCCTAAACGACTTTTTCCTTTGCAAAAGAACAGCTTGCTCTCAAAATGGTCCCAGATTAGATCCATAACTGAACAGGTAAACACCTATGAGTACACAAGCCAGGAAAGTCTTCAGTACATAATAAGCCAGCTCTGCAAAATGATTGAGGCACACGAGCTTCCTCATTTAACCTTCATCCTGTCACAGCTGCGGCTTGTGTTCAAACCTCCTGATGGTCGTCGATTTCATACCGACACTCTGATTTTCGCAATGCAGCTTCACAACATATCACCCAGTGCATACAAAATGATTCGTCGATCTGGCTTAATCATTCTACCATCAACAAAAAAGATAAAAGAGGTGCTTTCTAGTAGTCTGCATGACTCCAACCTCAAAACGTTATTCGACCAGCTTAAGCCGCAGCAGCGTTTGGTGAATCTATTGTTTGATGAAGTAAAGCTGATCGAGACATTGCGATTTTCTGGAGGACATGTTCTAGGATATGCTCAAAACGTTGCAGCGGGAGGTGACCATGAAATGCTTGCTTCACATGCTATGGTTGTTGAAGTTGCCTGCCATTTTGGTGGTCCACGCTATATTTTACGCGTTTTACCCTGCAAAAAGCTAGCTGCCGATAAGCTGAGTGAACTTCTTACTGAAGCTGCCTTAGCTGTAGTTGGTGCTGGCGGGTACTGTGATTTCTTTGATATGTGACAATTGCAATAATAATCGCAGTGTTTATTCGAAACATGGAGGACCTGGAAGTTGTCAAGTGCTATCCATTCAAGAGCAATCTATTTTCTTAGTGTATGAATACGTGCACATCTACAAAAATGTCCCTAACAACTGGATTACTGTTGATGGTCAGACACTTTCATTTCTTGTACATGGCAATGAGTACAAAGCTGTTTTCCCCAAACCCCTTCAACGCCAGAGCGTACCCTTAGTATGTCAGGTGTTCAATGACAAGACTGTCGCTGCCTTAAAGACCTTCAAGGATTCATTGGGCATCAGCGAAGGCACCATCATTCTCACCCAGACAATGAGTGAGTGGTTCAAGATGATGAATGTGAAAGACCGTTTCTCAGCTAGACATCTACGTGACGAATCCAGACAGCCTTGGATAGCAGACTGTACATCTTTCACTAAGTTGGAGGACGCCTGCCAAATTATATCGACCTGCACATGGCAAGGAGGTAGCGGTCGTTAGCTGAAGTTAACCAAGGAAACTGCTGAAGCATTCATTGTGTCTACAGGTAATAATGTGGCTGCTGCCAAATTGCTTCTGGCAGAGAAAGATTTTGACTACATTCATCCTGCTATATTCGAGGATGAAGCCTTGGAAGGGTTTTTCGGTCAAGCCAGGCAAAGAAGTGGTGGAAATATCTACATTGATGTAGTTGAAATTATGGCTGCAGGAAAGTTACAAATTTGCAGACACTTCTAAAGCCTGACATTATGCCAAAATCTAGTTCTC
>NC_090734.1:91286526-91291526 GCF_036898095.1 Palaemon carinicauda
CACAACCCTCCACCACCACATGTTTTATTTCATGTACTTGCTTCGTATAGTGTCTGTAAAAGATCTGGTTGATCTCCACCTAGTGTATGAGCGTAGTCTACCAAAGTCCCTGTATTGGAAGAAGTTTCGTGAAGAAGCAATCTTCTTTGGATCGTGACCTGCGGGTGAGCTGTCAGGATCCGCTATGTGAATAAGTAGGTGGGCATTGCTCTCAGTTATTTTAGGGATAGATTTTAATCCTAAAGTTTCGCTTCAGAAGAGCTGTCCTTCCTTGAAGTCTGGAGTTCTACGAAGATAGACCTCAAGACACTCTACTGGGCATAGAGAGACATCTTCCTTCAGTGATCAGATTCTCCAAGGTGGAAAAAGGCCAGAAAGGCAGGATCAGGAAAGGGGTTTAGTTCTCCTGGTTAGGAACTCCATATGGCCTACATCCCTGATAGGGCCAATATTTCACTAACTCTAGCCCCTGATGCTATTGTGAACATGAATTGATTTTCGGTGTTAGTTCCTTTAGAGTACAATCCTCATTGTTTAGGTTCGAAGCATAGTGCCAGATTTTGACCAACAACCATGTAATGGGCTTTGGAGGGGTTGCCGGCTTGGGTCTAGTGCATGCTTTGGTCCCTTATAGAATGTTCTGCTTGTGAGGTCCGCCTCAAAGCTGTATAGGAGAGGTCTAGTCAGGGCTGACTTACATGTGAGATGAGTATTAAGTTTTTTATATCATTGACATAATGCATATATAAAAATAGTAATGCATATTATTATATTTCATAGATTAGGATAGTAAGCTAAAAAGGATATAGGAAAGACCCATATATGTGTTTCCTCTCACAGGCAGTTGCTGAGACCTCCTTCCATATTAATATTAAAATTCCTTATAAGATAAAATACAGAGTGGAATAACTCACGTACGTAGAGCCTGAGCTAGTAATTATTTTTACTAACTCCTCCACCTGTAAAATATTAATACTAAACGGTATTTTATGAGTGTCCCGATGATCAAAGGATTCGTCAGGGTGTTGAGGGAATGCTTAAACCTCAGCAGGTTATGCGGTCCCAACAAGAGGCTGCGAAAGGATACACAGAATATGTTAGAAATAATTATACTACTGTATTGTTATACACTGTAGTTTTCCAACTACTGTATTGTTATATACTGTAGTTTTACTGGCTACTGTATTGTTGTATGCTGCAGTTTTACTGGTACACTACTGGGGTTAGGCTAGTGCCTGGCGGCACTAAGTGATAGAGAGAGAGAAAGAATGGAAAGGAGGGTTTCTTATTATTATGGTTTAGCACAATAAATGGAAGTGTAGGAGGGCTACTGCCGCCTACTGTCTCTTTGCCAGAACTAGAATTCTAATGGAAGGGGAGGAATGCATCTGATTCTAGCTTCCATCCAGCCGCAACTTTTGCCGACGGCTGTACTGCCAGTTGCGAGGGCTGTGGATGGCACTCCAAGAGACAACTGAAGAATTCTCAACAGAATGTTGGGTTTCACACCGGCAACCGTCAGGGCCGGCTTAGTCTCCCCCCCCCACTTCCCCGGGCCATTTGCTTCTGGTGAAGGAAGGACATAAGAGGGAGTTGGCTGAGGCAGAAACCTAACCACCGCTGGTAGGGTCCCGGCCGGCATCTAGTCAACCCAGCAAGCCTGGATGATTATGGATACCAGCCAAAAGAATGTTGTGATGGCTAGGCCAACACTAAAGGACAGAGGAGGGAGGGAAAAACAGTCCTATAGTTTGCAGGGGAGAAAGGCGGCATCAGGCATGCCTCCTACTTTGGCTTTAAACTAAGGAAGTATGGCTTCCTGTGTCGACGTCGTCATGGGCGGCAGACGAATAAGAATTCCCGTCAACGACATTGTCAGTTTTAAGACGTGTCTTATAGTTTACAAGGGAGAAAGGTGGCAGCAATTATGCCGCCTTTTTTGGGTTGTAAACTAGGGAAGCATAGCTTCCTTTGCCAACAACGTCATGGCCAACAGAGGAATCACGTTTCCCCTGTCGATGATATTGTCGGCTGCAAGACAATACACCCTGAGTTACAGTCATACTTCAAAGCCGGGATACTCGGTGGCAAAGAAGATCGACGGTAAACACTATCCAAGTCAAGCCATAGTTAACTACTCGTTGGTGATGATGGAAGATAGGGTTGCCACATAGGATGGCGGCACTCAGGGGTTAAGAAGGGTTTATCCTCTTTTCTCTAAAAGAGAAGCGTATCGAATTATACCAATAATTCTAGGGGATATATATATCCCCGACTGATTTAATAGAAATGACACTAAAGGTTCAATAATTGGATTAACATTACTAATGTATACCAAACGTTTTAGGCATACGAAAGAAACATTATATTTTGGAAGAGGAAATATTATATATGCATATGCAAACTTCAGTGGTATTATCTTGCCTAACTAGCTAGAAAATTTCTTTATTGGTAATTACAGAGAACGTCACACTACTAACTGGATAATTGTATTTATGACTTGCAATAGCGGTCTCAATTTGGCCGCTTCAAGGATTGGCTGGGCTCCACTTAACACTCTTAAACAATGCTAATTCAACTGTGAGAAGGGAGTTGAAAATATACAGAGGAAAGATTAAATACTCAACTTTCCAGAGGATGGAGACGCTGGAGATTGCATGATAATATTCCGATAAACAGTAACAACACCGAGAGAAACTTGAGAGAACACCGTGCCTAAATGCTACATTTAAAAGGAATGATTGGCCGTAGTAATACAGGGAGGGGGTCTATTGGGTACCTTGATAACGGCTCCCCATCGTTTCGCCATTCTTCCCCCTCAAAGAGTAAAATCTATTCGGGGTGAAGAATGCTGTGTCGTATCTAAATAATACGTCCCCTGATATTATGAGACATCCGTAAAATTATATTACGGAAGAATCATGCAAGGAGTTAGAATTCTGCAAACCTTCGGTTTATTCCTCTGGGAGTATCACTGTAGAAAATATCCCTTAGAAAGGCTACCTAAGGGAACCCTTCCATCCGGACGACATGGCTGAGACCAAAAATAAAACTTAGCTACTTCCAGAAGATTCCAGGAGAGCGAGTTCAGGAGTTATGTGGGCTATGGCATCAGAGTTACCAAGTGTTGTTCTCTCAAACACCTATCCACGTAACACGAAACACTCTCTCAGTCAGCTAGCACAGCCCATCCTTTGTACCCGAAATAGAAAAAAAAAGAGATAACATCCTAACACTAGGTTTTTCTCGAATTTTCCAAAGCCCATGGCATATTGCATATTCTCTCACAAACCTGAGGCAATACCTGATAAAAATATAAAAGAACATTATAAAAGCACGGCTATAGGAGCAATGCCCTTAACCCAAGTCAAATTTCTCTTCTCTTAATTCCCTTTAGTATTGCATCATATCCTTTCCATTTATCAAATCTGTTCCCTTTTCGTAAATTTGTTAACTAATTCTCCAGATAATTCCCTCTCAACATGTCACGCCCTGTTTAATCATTTACATCATCTTATACATTTCATATTAACTGATCCCTTTCTAAGACCTTGCTAAGACATTACCAAAAGTTTGTTTAGACACTGATGAAACTTTTGGGAATATTGATAAGACCCTGTTAATATCCTCACTACAGTTATTTATATGTTTTTTTTTTTTTTTTGGGGGGGGGGGGGGGTCGGCCATGTCGTCCTCTGGAAGCTTATTTTAGGCATCCTTTCTAAAGGACATTTGCTACAGCGATACTCCAAGAGAAATAAACCGAAGGTCTTCAGGATTCTAACTCCCAACTCGAGTATCCAGTTAAGGATATCGCTAGGTATCAGGGACGTAATTTTTAGATACGACACATAGCAATCTTCACCCCGAATAGATTTAACTCTTTGATGTAAGGGGGACGAGTGGCGAAAGAAAGGGGGTGCCGTTCTAGGTATCCTGTGGACCTCGTATCCGTACTACTACAGGCCGTCATTCCTTTTACTTGTAGCGTATAAGCTAGGTGTTCTCCCGAAGTTTCCCCCGTGTTTTTTTGTAAGTTTTTGGAATAATCCTGCAATCTCAAGCATCTTCACCCTTTGGAAAGTTGAGTATTTATTCTTTCTTGTGTATAATTTTAGGCTTTACAACATGTGACCTCTTTCAGATCCCATCTTGATATTTCATACTTCAGATGTGTTTTTTCAAAGCTTTTTGACATATTGTCCGTATGCCCATATCTATACTACGTGGTTTTAATAGGATTGTCACTATCCGTATCGGACAGTTTACTTACCTTCAGGAAGCGCATTTCATCAACAGTCTGTGTACATGGTCTTCCATAAGGAATATATGTGAACTCAAGTTCATCCATCAGTTATCTTGGAATGTGACAAGTTTTTTTCCCAACTTCGCAAGGATAGGGACAAATCAGGGCATTTGTAAGAGTTTTTTTAGGGTTTCACGTCTCCCAAACGTCTGGCAGAGCTGGTTGAGTCACGGCCTGTGTACCCGTGAAGTATGGCGAGAGCAGTGCATGCTCTTTGATGTATAGCTGTCAAGCTTTACTTATATTGATGGGTCTTTTCTTATTTCCAGTATACTGACATTGACCATTGATGGTCCATAACAAAGCAAAATAAAATACACACTAGTTGTGCTGGAAGAATAAGAAGATTCTGAAATCTTTCCTGTTGGAACATCTTCCGTGCATTTATTTCCCTTTTTTTCTATTTTTTTATTCATTTCCTCTTTCTCACATAAATAATAATAATAAATTTGTATGTTACGATTCCTATTGAAAAAAATACAAAATATCATTGAAAAATATCCCTCAACTTTCCTCTGAAACATTCAACACTGCTTCACCCTACCAAACTCATTCCAAGAGACAATAAAATTTCCTAAAACAAAAGGGAAACTAATGGTTTCAGAACTCTTTTTCAGCAACACATTCACAGAATATATTGTTTCAGAGCCCAACATAATAATTTAGGATCGTCTGGAGGGGGTTAATTCACTAA
>NC_090734.1:91296526-91310921 GCF_036898095.1 Palaemon carinicauda
TACGCTTCCGAATTAGTCGGTCATCGTCACCAACACTGAGAATTTCGAATCCTTTTTTTCAAATTGTAGTCATCGCTGGTTTTAGGCACTTTGTTTTTATTTTTAAGCAGCTGAGCACGTTTCTATTTCCGAGGAATGACCATATTGTCATTCTTAGTCTGTAATAAGTTGTACAACTTCTGCTCAAATTGATCTTTAAAGTCCGACATGCCACTTGTGAGTTGGTAGGAAAAACCTCTGTAGTAGCAGGGAAGATGAGGGTTTAACTGCCCTCCTCCTTGCCCAACTACACCATTTCAGCTCGTAAACAAGAAGTGTTTCATATTAGTCCTGGATAGAGAATTTCGAATCTTCTGCTCAAACTGCTCTTTAAAGTCCAACATGCCACTGGAAAAAAAAATTGTTAACATTTGGAAAATACTGCTGCAAAATCATGTTAACAATTGGCAAAATGTCTTGCAAAAAGTAGAAAAACTGCCAAATGTGTGCATTTTACAATCAATTTTGCCTATTGCGCACAATCGGCACCAAGCGCTGCAAATTGTACACAATAGGCACAATTAATTGCAAAATGTACACATTTGGCATTCATCCAAATTTTGTGTAACACACACACACACAGACACACACACACACACACACACACACACACACACACATATATATATATATATATATATATATATATATATATATATATATATATATATATATATATATATATATATATATATATATATATATATATGTGTGTGTGTGTGTGTGTGTGTGTGTGTTTCAGTCTGTGCGTGAATGTATTTGTTTGAATATATATATATATATATATATATATATATATATATATATATATATATATATATATATATATATATATACATATATATATATATATATATATATATATATATATATATATATATATATATATATTATCAAAAGTTCTGGAAACAATAATAATATAGTATATCGCATTCCTTGTGCAGATTGTAACTTGTTCTATGTCGGACAAACATCCAAAAGTATTTCATTCAGAATAATACATCATATGATCCCCATCTCTGGGATTCTTTTGATAATGCCTTAGCTTCCCACTGGCTATAGAATTTAGTCATAGAATTGGATGGTCAGACACAAGTAAAATAATCCACGTAAATCCCTATATCCAAAGGAATATTGTCTAATCCTTTCTAAAAACCTGAACCAAATGTCTAAATTCAAATCTAATCCATATTCTGTTTTCTTTAAACCCAGTATTTTTTATACATATAAATTCTGACTCTTCTAGAATTATCTAGAAACTGACAACTGTGGAATCCCCTTCTCCTGTATGAATATAATATCTCCGTACTTGTATTCTCATTTTTCAGTCTGTTGATAACCATAATAGATAAAATCTCTAAACCTAATCAAATCTTAATTTCTCCTTACGGGCTATAAAACATATTTTATGGTCATTACGCGTCATTTTTCGTTATTTCTACATGTACACATATACACGTATATATATATATATATATATATATATATATATATATATATATATATATATATATATATATATATATATATATATATATATATATACATGATTATATATATATATATATATATATATATATATATATATATATATATATATATATATATATATATATATATATATATATATATATATATATATATATATATATATATATATATATATATATATATATATATATATATATATATATATATATATATATATATATAAGTAGTATGGAGACAGGAGCAATTACTCAAGCATAAACATTTTGGAGTAGGGAGACGCGTTCTGTTTTTTCATCCATTTATTTGCGCCGACGTTTCGTATCACCTTGATACATTTTCCAGGCTGAAACGATTACAAATCAATTGTGTATAAGTAAAAAGATACACACAACGTTTACCAACACCAAAATTAAAAAGCTTTTTAATAAATTAAGAATAAAAACAGAGTAAAAACAGAAACACAGAATAACAGTGAAAGGGCTTGGAGCGAATATAGAGAAACAAATTAATTCAATAATAATTATAGTAATAATAATAGAAAAATATATAATAATAATGATGATAATAATAATAATAATAATAATAGAACGAACAAGACACCTACCCACAGCGGTAGCGTAAGGAGAACTGACATGAAAAATTGTTATGGAAGGGAGTGTAAACAAAACAACAGGTAATTAGGCAATAAACAATTGGGTGGAAGAGTCTTCCACAAATGTTTTCTCTTGTCAAAAAAAAAAAATATGCAATTTCATCGAAATGATGCCTGATTTGTACGCATTTTGGAAATGCATGAACACCGTGACGTTACGTTCACTCATCACTGGTGTTATCGGTCAGATATGCACTTATATGGAACAGTGTGTTAATCATCGTTGTTATTTGGACTTGAGTGTAAATGTACTCGTGCACCCGATGCACTAGAAAGTCCCAAAGCAGTTCACTGTTCATCGCAGTGCAAGACGACGTGTTTTTCAACACAACCCGCCACCACCACATGTTTTATTTCATGTACTTGCTTCGTATAGTGTCTGTAAAAGATCTGGTTGATCTCCACCTAGTGTATGAGCGTAGTCTACGAAAGTCCCTGTGTTGGAAGAAGTTTCGTGAAGAAGCAATCTTTTTTGGATCGTGACCTGCGGGTGAGCTGTCAGGATCCGCTATGTGAATAAGTAGGTGGGCATTGCTCTCAGTTATTTTAGGGATAGATTTTAATCCTAAAGTTTCGCTTCAGAAGAGCTGTCCTTCCTTGAAGTCTGGAGTTCTACGAAGATAGACCTCAAGACACTCTACTGGGCATAGAGAGACATCTTCCTTCAGTGGTCAGATTCTCCAAGGTGGAAAAAGGCCAGAAAGGCAGGATCAGGAAAGGGGTTTAGTTCTCCTGGTTAGGAACTCCATATGGCCTACATCCCTGATAGGGCCAATATTTCACTAACTCTAGCCCCTGATGCTATTGTGAACATGAATTGATTTTCGGTGTTAGGTCCTTTAGAGTACAATCCTCATTGTTTAGGTTCGAAGCATAGTGCCAGATTTTGACCAACAACCAAATAATAGGCTTTGGAGGGGTTGCCGGCTTGGGTCTAGTGCATGCTTTGGCCCCTTATAGAATGTTCTGCTTGTGAGGTCCGCCTCAAAGCTGTATAGGAGAGGTCTAGTCAGGGCTGACTTACATGTGAGATGAGTATTAAGTTTTTTATATCATTGACATAATGCATATATAAAAATAGTAATGCATATTATTATATTTCATAGATTAGTATAGTAAGCTAGAAAGGATATAGGAAAGACCCATATATGTGTTTCCTCTCACAGGCAGTTGCTGAGACCTCCTTCCATATTAATATTAAAATTCCTTATAAGATAAAATACAGAGTGGAATAACTCACGTACATAGAGCCTGAGCTAGTAATTATTTTTACTAACTCCTCCACCTGTAAAATATTAATACTAAACGGTATTTCATGAGTGTCCCGATGGTCAAAGGATTCGTCAGGGTGTTGAGGGAATGCTTAAACCTCAGCAGGTTATGCGGTCCCAACAAGAGGCTGCGAAAGGATACACAGAATATGTTAGAAATAATTATACTACTGTATTGTTATACACTGTAGTTTTCCAACTACTGTATTGTTATATACTGTAGTTTTACTGGCTACTGTATTGTTGTATGCTGTAGTTTTACTGGCTACTGTATTGTTGTATGCTGTAGTTTTATTGGTACACTACTGGGGTTAGGCTAGTGCCTGGCGGCACTAAGTGATTGAGAGAGAGAAAGAATGGAAAGGAGGGTTTCTCATTATTATGGTTTAGCACAATAAATGGAAGTGTAGGAGGGCTACTGCCGCCTACTGTCTCTTTGCCAGAACTAGAATTCTAATGGAAGGGGAGGAATGCATTTGATTCTAGCTTCCATCCAGCCGCAACTTTTGCCGCCGGCTGTACTGCCAGTTGCGAGGGCTGTGGATGGCACTCCAAGAGACGACTGAAGAATTCTCAACAGAATGTTGGGTTTCACACCGGAAACCGTCAGGGCCGGCTTAGTCTCCCCCCCCCTCCACGGGTCATTTGCTTCTGGTGAAGGAAGGACGTAAGGGGGAGTTGGCTGAGGTGGAAACCTAACCACCGTTGGTAGGGTCCCGGCCGGCATGTAGTCAACCCAGCAAGCCTGGATGATTATGGATACCAGCCAAAAGAATGTTGTGATGGCTAGGCCAACACTAAAGGACAGAGGAGGGAGGGAAAAACAGTCCTATAGTTTGCAGGGGAGAAAGGCGGCATCAGGCATGCCACCTACTTTGGCTTTAAACTAAGGAAGCATGGCTTCCTGTGTCGACGTCGTCATGGGCGGCAGAAGAATAAGAATTCCCGTCAACGACATTGTCAGTTTTAAGACGTGTCTTATAGTTTACAAGGGAGAAAGGTGGCAGCAATTATGCCGCCTTTTTTGGGTTGTAAACTAGGGAAGCATAGCTTCCTTTGCCAACAACGTCATGGCCAACAGAGGAATCACGTTTCCCCTGTCGATGACATTGTCGGCTGCAAGACAATACACCCCGAGTTACTGTCATACTTCAAAGCCGGGATACTCGGTGGCAAAGAAGATCGACGGTAAACACTATCCAAGTCAAGCCATAGTTAACTACTCGTTGGTGATGATGGAAGATAGGGTTGCCACATGGGATGGCGGCGCTCAGGGGTTAAGAAGGGTTTATCCTCTTTTCTCTAAAAGAGAAGCGTATCGAATTATACCAATAATTCTAGGGGATATATATATCCCCGACTGATTTAATAGAAATGACACTAAAGGTTCAATAATTGGATTAACATTACTAATGTATACCAAACGTTTTAGGCATACGAAAGAAACATTATATTTTGGAAGAGGAAATATTATATATGTATATGCAAACTTCAGTGGTATAATTTTGCCTAACTAGCTAGAAAATTTCTTTATTGGTAATTACAGAGAACGTCACACTACTAACTGAATAATTGTATTTATGACTTGCAATAGCGGTCTCAATTTGGCCGCTTCAAGGATTGGCTGGGCTCCACTTAACACTCTTAAACAATGCTAATTCAACTGTGAGAAGGGAGTTGAAAATATGCAGAGGAAAGATTAAATACTCAACTTTCCAGAGGATGGAGACGCTGGAGATTGCATGATAATATTAAGATAAACAGTAACAACACCGAGAGAAACTTGAGAGAACACCGTGCCTAAATGCTACATTTAAAAGGAATGATTGGCCGTAGTAATACAGGGAGGGGGTCTATTGGGTACCTTGATAACGGCTCCCCATCGTTTCGCCACTCTTCCCCCTCAAAGAGTAAAATCTATTCGGGGTGAAGAATGCTGTGTCGTATCTAAATAACACGTCCCCTGATATTATGAGACATCCGTAAAATTATATTACGGAAGAATCATGCAAGGAGTTAGAATTCTGCAAACCTTCGGTTTATTCCTCTGGGAGTATCACTGTAGAAAATATCCCTTAGAAAGGCTACCTAAGGGAACCCTTCCATCCGGACGACATGGCTGAGACCAAAAATAAAACTTAGCTACTTCCAGAAGATTCCAGGAGAGCGAGTTCAGGAGTTATATGGGCTATGGCATCAGAGTTACCAAGTGTTGTTCTCTCAAACACCTATCCACGTAACACTAGACACTCTCTCAGTCAGCTAGCACATCCTAATACTATATGCGCTAAGCGTATTAAGAGTAATGATTGCGCAGTATTGCATTGTTAGACCGTGTTTCGGCACAGTTCATAGGTGTAGTAGCGTATGTTATGAAGGATTTAATCATTCATTAATTGTCCTAAAGTTAGGATGTGATTCTTTTTACTTTTATATTGCAGTAGGATTCGATCTTTTTGAGAGCGATGCTTAATTTTGTTTTCTCTGTGTATGTGTACGAGTTTTGTTTACATATTCTCTTGAGAGTCACAAGTCAGAGAGTAGAGCTGTAATGTAGACCTTAGCAAGATTAAACGTATTTGAAATAGTCTCTGATTATTTAAGTCTGAGGCTTAAATAAAGATCCAGATATCTTCAGTAGTACATTATAGTCATGACTCTATTAGCAAATTATCTTCAGAGGTGCAAACTTGCTCTCAGATCCTTTTTTTTAGATTTCTTCAAATTTTCGTTTGTATGAATGCACTGCCATTTCTCGAATTTTCCAAAGCCCATGGCATATTGCATATTCTCTCACAAACCTGAGGCAATACCTGATAAAAATATAAAAGAACATTATAAAAGCACGGCTGTAGGAGCAATGCCCTTAACCCAAGTCAAATTTCTCTTATCTTAATTCCCTTTAGTATTGCATCATATCCTTTCCATTTATCAAATCTGTTCCCTTTTCGTAAATTTGTTAACTAATTCTCCAGATAATTCCCTCTCAACATGTCACGCCCTGTTTAATCATTTACATCATCTTATACATATCATATTAACTGATCCCTTTCTAAGACCTTGCTAAGACATTACCAAAAGTTTGTTTAGACACTGATGAAACTTTTGGGAATATTGATAAGACCCTGTTAATATCCTCACTACAGTTATTTATATGTTTTTTTTTTTGGGGGGGGGGGTCGGCCATGTCGTCCTCTGGAAGCTTATTTTAGGCATCCTTTCTAAAGGACATTTGCTACAGCGATACTCCAAGAGAAATAAACCGAAGGTCTCCAGGATTCTAACTCCCAACTCGAGTATCCAGTTAAGGATATCGCTAGGTATCAGGGACGTAATTTTTAGATACGACACATAGCAATCTTCACCCCGAATAGATTTAACTCTTTGATGTAAGGGGGACGAGTGGCGAAAGAAAGGGGGTGCCGTTCTAGGTATCCTGTGGACCTCGTATCCGTACTACTACAGGCCGTCATTCCTTTTACTTATAGCGTATAAGCTAGGTGTTCTCCCGAAGTTTTCCCCGTGTTTTTTTGTAAGTTTTTGGAATAATCCTGCAATCTCAAGCATCTTCACCCTTTGGAAAGTTGAGTATTTATTCTTTTTTGTGTATAATTTTAGGCTCCCTTCTCAGGGTTAAATTCGTATAATTTAAATGTGTTTGGTTGACCGTTGCCATGATGGCAGGCAGCCATTTTACGACCACTGTCGCCGATAATCATCACAATATTTTCAGTTAGTTAGGCGATAATTCCCGGTATTTAGCTATAATATTAGCTAGTTAGGCAAATTACAGAAGTGAAGATTGTGCATAGAAAAAAATTATTATTCCTCTTCCGTTTAAGTAACTTTACTTTTCGTATTTGCCACGAGGCCCGGGCGAACCAACCATGCCGGGAACCCCGGCGGTACCAACATGCCCGTGATTCCTTCCAGAGCTAGGCTAGCCTTGCTCATTTATACGTTAGTAAAGTAATTCCCCATGTTTAGCATCACCCTATTGTTCATTATTAATTCAGGTGAGGATTCATATCCTCTGGAATTACGAATAATGTTCGAGATATATTCTCTTTTAGTGAAAAGAGGCTAAACTCTTCCTCCCTCCCTGTGTACTGCTGCCATTACAGGCAGCAACTACTGTCTTTCCTCTTTCCCGTCGAGTAGAACTTTGGCTTTGGGTTATATAGTAACTAAACACCGTCTTCTTCATTGCTGTCGAGTAGAACTCAAGGTGCCCTTGTCGTGCCGCCCACGATGTCGCCAGCAAAGGAATCATGTTTCCTCTACCCCCGACGATATTGTTGGCACAGGAAGCCGCGCTTCCGCAGTCCACTGTGAGAGGTAGGTGGCATTAATGCTGCCACCTCTCCTCCAGTGAACTATAAGACTCTTTCCCTTTCTCCTTTTGTCCTTTAGTGTCGGAACAACATTCTGTCGCCGTTATTCTGACAGTCATCCCGGCTTGCTAGGTTGTCTGCGTTGCCAGTCGGGACCCTACCGGTGGCAGTTAGCTAAGCCGCCCCAGCCACATTCCTCTTTATGTGCTTTCTTCACCGGAAGTAAATCTCACGGGGGGAAGATTGAGCCAGATCTGACGGCTGCCGGTGGAAAACCCAACATACTTTTGAGAAGTCTTCAGCCCCCTCTTGGTCTGCCATCCACAATTATTGCCTTCAGCAGTGTAGCTGAAATCAGGCCTTTTGTGAATGGATGGAAGCTAGAATCAGAAAGATTCTTACCTCTTCCATTAGAACTCTCATTCTGGCAAGGAGATAGTGGGCGTACTGATAGTCCTCCAACACTTCCAAATATCGTACTAAACCATAATAATAGGAAACTCTTCTTCCCTAATGTTCTCTCTCTCTCTCTATCAGTTAGTGCCACCAGGTACTAACCTAACCCCGGTTGTACACCGGCTGAAGTACATTATACAGAAAATACAATATTACAATTATTTTCTAACATACTCTGTGCTTCCTTCCACTGTCTATTGTTGGAACCAGAATATAATGTTGAGGTTAAGTAATCCCTCAACACCCAGATGAATAATTTGATCATCAGGACCCTTATAAATCACAGATCAGTATTAATATACAACTGGTGGATAAGTTAGTATAAAATACTTACTAACCGTAACTCTAAGTACTAGAGTTTCTTCCACCCTTTATTCTCTCTAACAGTGAATGTAATATATTATTACTGACGAAGGTGTCAGCAATTGCCTGGGAGAGGAAACACAGATATGGGTCTTTCCTATTTCTCTTCCAAGCATATTATCCTAAGCTAACATTTAAAATAGTTATTACTATTGCTAATAAAATGTATGCATTTATATCAATGATATAAGATCCACATATTCATTGAATCCATTTCCTTTACAGGCGGAGCCAATGGAGAATTGCGCATCAATGTTGTGCAACCACAAGAGTAGGAACTTTTGTGGGTATACAATGTGCAGGTCTCATGTTTCCTGCTGTATCGTATCCGGATCCCTGAAGTATTGGACCCGAAAGGTTGCTGTACCTGCTCAACCCTGCTGACCAACGGCTTTGGAGAAGCCATCATAGTCACTGTAAGTGGGTAAGAGGGTTCCAAAAGAACCTTACCTACCTAGTGAATATCTAAGGTGCCTTCTGTTCCCTAAGGCGCTAGCAAACGCAGTAGTGCCCCAGGAACGGGTCCAGGCTCTTCTCACACACCTAAAGATCGATGCAGACATCCACAAGGCACTAGAAGACATAGACATCCACGAAGAACGGATGTCAGAAGTGTCCACCGACACAAAAAAGGACTTACTGCAAGGAGGCCCTGAAGAAGATGTCGATCCACCACGCACGGAGGAAGAAGGATCCGTTTTGACAGTAACTGAGGACCTTCAGTTTTCGTGATGGTATTCCAACCTATGCCGTCAACCTCTTCAACCCCAACTCTTCAACCAACTACACAGGTCGACCAGAGCGAAGCACTCTTCTCGTCGATCCAGCAGATATTGAAATTGTTTTGGAAGGAAATGGAAGAGATGAAACCATTCATCCAACAGAACAAGAGACCGATACATGAAAGGGATCGCCTGGAACTTCCAGGAGCTCTATTAAGCTCCTTAGAGTATCAAACCTACCTCGCTGCTCCGAAACCAGCCCTGGAGGTACTCAGAGTACATGCCCATGATGAATGGGAAGCTATTTGTTTCAGATAAGTTGGGAGCCAAACCGTTTGAAGATCTTGAGTTCTGGCTGAGCTTTTCAGCCTATCCAGACTTTTACTTGAGACTGCGTGATGAACTTGCGTCCCATGAGGAAACGGTACCGAAGGAAGTCATTGTCTTCAAACAATAAAAGGCACAAGCCATCCTTGTAAAGTCCTTGAAAGGAGCCAGATACACCAACTCCAAATTCTCAGCACTGAGAAAGAGTATTCCTTCCTCCATCTCTTTCCCCTTTTCGGAGAAAGCTCTAGAATTTGTCACTAAGGTAATCGAAGAGGGGAAATGCTGCCATCTCTAGAGGAATGTAAAACATTCTCTCTAGCAGTGCCTACCTGCGAGAAGTGGAAAGATATCCATCTACCCTTCTCCGTCTCCAAATTGGATTCAGAGATAGCAGGCAAGCAGTTCAATGAGAACCTCCCGAAGTTGCCAGACCATATTCTGAGGAGAGAACAGGAGACGGAAGAGAAGCTAGCGGCCTTCCTTTCTCATTAGAGCTGCCTGGAAATGTGCACAGGCCTACATAATGCCCCAGAAATGTTTGTTTTCCTGGCTATGTCTCACATGGGTACCCGTTTGAAGGACTTATATGCTTTCATCAAGTCACGATGGACCTGTAATGAGCACGTGTTTTCCTCAGCAACAGTGAGACACGAACCCAGGGAATTGATTTCATCGTGTGTCTAGGCCAAGGACCTTTTTCCACAGGAAGTGGTCCGAGAAGTCATACCCAAAGCAGCCACGGAAAATTGAACCCTTTTCCAAAAACAGGGCACGACATCAAAGAGGAAATCTTCCTCAGACGGGGGTCCCCAACCTAAGAACAAAAAGGCAAGGAGACCACGTAAACCTGCACAAATTCCGAGCTTGACCATGGAGACGGTGCCTGTACTAGTAGCATAGCCCCAAACCACCTTCCGGATGGTCCCTCAACAGTTAGTAGCCCAGTCGCCAGCATTTAATCCTGGCTTTGAGAGGCATTCGACCACATTTCATCATAATAAAGGATAAGGCCAAAGAAGGAGTTCCTCCGGAAACTCATGATGGGGCAGAGGAGGACGCGGTCACGGACACAAGTCCTCAGGACCCCCCAAGCACTGAGGGGTTCCAGGTAGGAAGCATATTATACCATTTTCCGGATCACTGTACATTCGATCCCTGGGTCTACAGCCTCATCACGAATGGACTCTGGTGGAGATGGTACAAAACTCCATCTCGTTTTCCAGAATTCTTCCAACACTCTACCTCCTTGTTAGAAGAATATACTTCAGAACTCTTGAACAAGAAGGTAATAAGGAAAGTGAAGTCCATAAAAATTCCAGGAAGGCTGTTTTGTGTTCCCAAGAAAGACTCAGGCATACTCAGAGTCATTCTAGACTTTTCTCCAATCAACAAGTTCATTGAGAGCAACAAGTTTAGAATGCTTACATTGCAACGCATAAGGACCGTTCTATTAAAAGGGGCGTAAACAGTCTCAATAGACCTGGCAGATGCCTACTGGCATCTGCTAATCAGCAGCCCCTTCTCCTCCTACCTAGGATTTAAGCTACAAAAGAAGGAATTCGTCTTCAGAGCAATGCCCTTCGGACTGAACACAGCCCCAAGGATATTCACAAAACTAGCAGACACAATCATCCAACAGCTACGCTCCCTAGGAGTTCAAGTGATAGTATATCTAGACGATTGGCTGGTGTGGGCAGCATCCAGGACTACTTGTCTGCAAGCAGCCAAAAAGGGGATCCAGTTTCCAGAACACCAAGGCTCCAGGATAAAGCTCAAGAAGTCTCCCCTTTCTCCAGCTCAAAAGTTCCAATGGTTAGGAATCCAGTGGAACTTAAAGTCCCACCACATCTCCATTAAATACAAGAGAAGAGAGATAGTGGGAGCGGTCAAGGGACTACTCCATCACAAGAGGATTTCAAACACCAACAGGAAAGAGTATTGGGCTCTCTCCAGTTTGCAGCAGTGACAGACCCGATGCTAAAAGCACGTCTAAAGGATACATCAGGAGTTTGGAGAAGATATGCATGAAACATTCAAAGAGATCAACGAAGGTTGACCACGACCCGATTGCACATACTATTAAGGCCATGGTCAACAGCCAAGAGCCTAGGACGGACAGTTCCCCTGCAACCACCACAACCATCATTCGTGATACACACAAACGCTTCCTTAGAAGGATGGGGAGGCCATTCTCCCGAGAGAAAAGTGCATGGGCATTGGTCGCACCAGTTTAAAACCTTTCACATCAAAATCTTGGAATTTATGGCAGTTTTCCTGATGTTGAAAAAACTATCCCCTTGCAGAGCAATCAACATCAGATTGGTCCTGAACAACGAATCGATAGTAAAATGTCTAAACCGACAAGGCTTGAGATCACCTCACATCAACCAGGTGATACTAGCCATCTTTTACCTGGCGAGGAAAAAGGGGTGGCACTTATCAGCAGTTCATCTACAAGGGTTCCGCAACATGAAGGTAGATGCTCTATCCATGCAAAAGCCGATAGAGACAGAATGGTCCCTAGACGCAGACTCATCCTCCTTCATATAAAAAAAACTCCCGGAACTGTAGATCGACATCTTCGCAATGAGCGTCAAGAAGAAACTACCTTGTTACGTAGCCCCTTATATGAACCCTCAAGCAGAAGCGATAGACGCCATATCTCTCGACTGGAACAGGTAGAATCGCATTTACCTGTTTCCAACAACCAATCTCCTGCTAAGAGTCCTCGACAAGCTAAGATCCTTCAGAGGGACAGCAGCAGTAGTGGCCCCAAAATGGCCCAAAAGGAATGGGCTCCCTCTAGTTCTAGACTTGAAACTGAAGCTGTTTCCTCTGCCGAATTCAGTTTTATCCCAACTTGTCCAGAAGTCGACTGGCTACGCTTTATCCTCGAGAACCAAGAACCTACATCTCATGATTATCTCGGCCTAGGATCGAACAAAATGTTTGGAATCTTGAAGGGTAAAGTTGACTTCATTGAAGAGTATAAGTCAAGTTCGACTAGGAGACAATATGAGTCATCTTGGAAGTAATGGGTGTCCTTTGTGAAAACAAGGAATCCAACAGAAATATCGATAGATTTCTGTCCCGCTTTTTTCACACACCTACACGAACAAGGCCTGGCTTCCACCACGATTATCGTGTGTAAGTCGGCCCTCACTATACCACTTCCTTATGCTTTTGAGGTGGAACTCAATAGTGAAATCTTCAATAAGATTCAAAAAGCATGCGCTAGACTGGAGCCGGCAACCCCTTCAAAGCCCATCACGTGGTCTTTGGACAAAGTCCTGAACTATGCTTCGAACCTAAGTAATGACGTTTGTACTCTCAAGGATCTAACACCGAATGTCATCTTTCTGTTTGCAATAGTCTCCCTGGTTATAGTTAGTGAAATAGTTGTCTTATCCAGAGATGAAGGCCATATTAAGTTCCTAGACACAGGAGAACTGAACCTTTTTCCTGATCCAGCCTTTCTTGCCAAGAATGAGCCACCCACTATGAGATGGGGTCATTGGAGAATATACCCACTGAAGGAAGATGTCTCTCTATGCCCAATAGAGTGTTTATTGGTCTATATTTGAAGAACTTCAGACTTCATGGGAGGACAGCTCTTCAAAGGCGAAACTTCAGGATCAAACCTATCCTAAAGACAATTGAGAGCGAAGCTCACCTAATTTATTCGCAGAGAGGATCCTCACAGAACACCAAAGGTCCCGATCCAAGAAAAGTTGCTTCTTCGTTGAATATCTTTCAACACATGGACTTTGAGAGACTCCGCTCATATACTGGGTGAAAATCATCGAGGGTCTCCTATAAACACTTTGCGAAGCAGGGATATGAAATAAAACACTTTGTGGTGCTGGCGGGTAGTGTCATAAAACCCGTCGTCTAGGGCTGCGATGAAAGGTGGACTGTTTTTTGGACTAAACAGTGTATCGGGTGAAGTAGTATTCGTACCTTCTAGTGCAAATAATTACGATGATTAATAGACTGTTCTATACAGGTGCATAATCTGACCAAGAACACCAGTGCCATGTTGACGTTTGCATCACAGGGTTTACGTATAACCAAAATCTGAGCAAGTCATACAGATTTTGGTTTCATATCTCCATTGACTGGCATTATTTTGATATTGAAATTGTACATATATTTTTCCTTTACAGGTCAATATATGAACCCGGATGTGTAATAACAAAATAAATACTAAACATTTATACGCATCTTATTTTTTTTTAGTGGTCATGCCAGAGTTCAATTTTTATCCTTATAGAGAGAAAAGACTTGAGCTAAGTACAGATTTCCAAGAAAATCTAAGGTAACCTCTAAAATGTTTCCCTTTTGTTCTTTCGGAAATACAAACCTTGAATCATTATTGTTGAAGTTGACGCTTTCCTTGCAGGGGGCAGGAAGCACTAAGCCTGTTCCAAGTTTAGCGGAAATTACAGATGACTGCAATTCCAGATATAGGTCTAAGGGACCAGGTAAGGAATCCATTCAAGGTGGAAGGCACACACAAAAACCCACAGATATAATACTTTCAAGTAATTTCTCTGGTATGCTTCCATCAGGACGACATGGCCGAGCCCAAAAAACAGTGCGAAAAATCTATTTTTGGGTGAGAGTGCCATGTCATCCTGATGGACACACCCGAAACTACTCTATCTGTGGCTATTCTTACTCAAAGACAAGTAAAAGAAATGCCGGCTGGTAGAAGTACGAATAGCAGGTCCACCG
>NC_090734.1:91311421-91318921 GCF_036898095.1 Palaemon carinicauda
GCTGTCCTAACACTGTAACCAGAGTGACTGATTTTTGGGGTTGGGGCAGAATATCAGAGTATTCAGTCTGTGGTCTGTCTTCCTAGCATAGAGAATGAGATTCTTTTGCTAGGTTAGGTGCAGACACAGGAGGCTTGGGTTCCCTAGCCCACATCTGAAGGAGTCTGTACGAGATGATTCCTCTACTAGTGGTCTACCAGACTGTCCTGTGTTGTTATTCTCTGGCTGGAGAATGAGTTTTTCTCCATTGCCTGGCGAAATAACTACACCAAACCTTGTTCTGGTATGGAGAAAGAAGGCAAGTATTGCCAACCTTCCTCTCTAATAGACAAACCCTAGGTTAGAATGAGCTTTCTTACCCGCTGAGTATGTCTCATACTAGAGCAAAGTTTACAGGACACTTATCCTCCCCCCCCCCCTTCTTTCTTAGTGATGGCCTAGCCATAACATCTCTTGGCTGCAGTCCTACATCTGTACCTAGTGGAGGTTAGGATGTGGGACCGGCTCAGCTCTCCGCCTGCCGGCAGAGACCCTTTTTCTTCTACAAAGAGTGAGCCCCAGACCTCCCTTGGTCTCCCTTCCATGTCTGCTGGTAGAGCCCGGCAGGCTTTGGATATTAGGAAGCCTGAATGCTACATTCTCCCTTTCCAAATGTTCACTCTTTCTGGGTGGATGGTTGTACGGCAAGGCCGCCTTATAACCCTACATACATACTGTTTGTCTTGTTAGTATATTGTACCATTGGCCCGGCTGCCAACTTAGCGGCCGGCAGCCGGGTAGGTGGAGGTTCTCTGGTTCGTAGTCACTGCCGGCCAGCAGCCGGGTAGGTGGAGGTTCTCTGGTTCGTAGTCACTGCCAGCCGGCATGGGTATCGCTACCTTTGCCGGCTGGCAGTTGAAACACATCCTGAGACCTGCCGGCCACTACGATTAGCGGCCGGCAGCCGGGTGCTAGTGTTTTCAGTTGCCGGCAGGCACACTTTTGAGAGCCAGTGTTCTGCCGCCCATTAGTTAAAGGTAGCCTACCTTTGAACTATACAAGGGTAAATGCCGGCCGGCACGACAGCTTGCGATGTACAGTAGTTTCTATATTTGTGGTGTAGTACACACTGCATTGATAAAACTACAGTATAGAGTATGTTGTAACACTAAAGTTCTTCCAACATACTTAATGTTATCTGGTACAGCCTTTTGGTGAGACCGTACAGTATATAGAAAGTGAATTCTTTCTGTATTCATTCTATCCCTTATATTGAAACTTTCTTTCAAGGTGTGCGTTACACCTTAACTCTCCGCTTAGGATAATATATAAGGTATTTTAGAATAAGAACTAAACCTTAGTTTTAATATCTTGGGAGGTTACAGCAATTGGCTGGGCAGGAAATACAAGTATGTGTCTCTCCTTCTTTCCTTTGTAGCTTTACTGTATAAGCTACATGTATTAATAATAAGTGAAAAGCCTTCACTTGATACTCATGGATATTCTTCTCTTTGTAGAAGGACCATCCGAAGTGCGAGAGTATGTTCTGCAATGTCCCCAGCAAGAACTTCTGTGGACATGAGTTATGCAGGAGGCCCACAGCATGTGCTGTCTCCAAAGGTGATCTCCAATATTGGGACCCTCAGGTATGTACTGTATGTTTTAAGCTGATTACCGAGGCATTTGCCACCCCTAAGTCGGCGGAGTCAAGGGATGCTGCTAGGGAAAAGTTGCGAACCTGGGTGAGGGGTTTTCAGAACAAAACTTCAGTACCCTACCTTCCAAACGAGAATATGAGGGCCTACCTTTTCCCTAAGGCATCGGCTGATGCAGTCCTTCCTCAGCCTCATGAGGAGATACCAACCGTCCAGATTCCGGTAAATTCTGAAGTCTCGGCCCTTCTTCAAGACATCCAATTGGACGATAGGATGTCAAAAGTGTTGGATTATACAGAGAAGGACCTTCTGGGAGAAGGTCAGGAGGAGGAGCTGACCCAGGATCCAGAAATAGAAGAGGAAGAAACCGACGAGGTGTCGAATATATCGGTTCGGGACCAAGAACCTGTTCCCTCAACATCGTCTGCTATCCCAGGTGATCTGGGAAGGACTCTTCCTTGTATTGTTGAAATGATTCAACAAATATAAAAGAACAATGACGATGAAACTGGAGATACGTAGACTCGCAGCATCAAGTGGGCCCCAGAAGCGACTCAACGTGAAGGATCTTCCTTTGCGCTTGGATACCAATCTTTGGAGGTATGGCGAACATATGCCAATGACAACAGAGAAGATTGTTATATCGGAGAAGTTGGACTAATTCACCTGGAAGATGTGGAATTTTGGCCCAACAAAGACTCTTACCTGGACTGCTATGTCCGTCTTAGGAAGGAGCCAGCCTCAAAGGAGGAAACGGAGCCGAAGGAGGTCATAGTCCTTGACCATAGTAAAGCACAGGCGTTACTAGCGAGCTCGATGGAAGAGAGGGGCTTCATGAACTCAAAGGTGCTAGCTTTGAGTAAGAAGCTTCCCTCCTTTGTGGCCTCTCCAACCAGAGCCTTTCCCTTCATGGAAAATGGAAATAAGGCAGACTTGAAGGTGGCGGAGGCAGGGAAACTAGGCCCCTCCTTAGAGGAACGCAAGCCGTTATCCCTGACCTTATCCTTGGACCAAAAAGACTGGAAGGACGTTCACCTTACCTTCTCAGTCGGGAAGTTGGAAGCTAATATTGCAGAACGTCAGTTTGGTGAGGAACTTCCAAAGCTGTTGGAGCTTCTCTTGCGCAGAGACGAAAGAAAGACTTGCGGTATCGATGTTGTTGCAAACGATGTTAGAAACGATGGCAAGTGACCCCAAGAACCAGGACATGTTCATGGTAGTGGCCAAAACCCATCTGGCTACAGTTACGAAGGATGTCTATAGCTTTACTAAAGCTAGGAGAGCCTGTAGAGAGTTTGTGTTCGCCTCGGCTGCGGTGAGGCTTGAACCAAGGGAACTGATCTCCTCTTGCATCTGGGGTAAAAATCTCTTTCCCAACGAAGTAGTTAAAGAGGTAGTAGATAAGGCCGCCATGGAGAATAGGAACCTTCTCCAAAAGTGGGGCTTAAATCTTAAGAGAAAGTCTTCTCCGGATGAGAGTCCCCAACCCAAGAAGAAGACAAAAAGGCCTAGGCTATCCTCTCGGCTGGCTAAGCACCACCGACAGCAACAACAGCCACTCTTGAAACCTCGGTCCCTCAGATAGGGGCACAAACTCCAACCACGTACCGGATAGTACCTCAACAAGTGGCGACACAGTTGCCGGTTTTTAACCCAGTTTTTGAAAGGCAGACTTCTTCCTTTCGCTCAAAAGCTGGAGGAACAGCCAGAAAAACCTCTTTCCCAACGAAGTAGTTAAAGAGGTAGTAGATAAGGCCGCCATGGAGAATAGGAACCTTCTCCAAAAGTGGGGCTTAAATCTTAAGAGAAAGTCTTCTCCGGATGAGGGTCCCCCAACCCAAGAAGAAGAAAAAAAGGCCTAGGCTATCCTCTCGGCTGGCTAAGCACTACCGACAGCAACAACAGCCACTCTTGAAACCTCGGTCCCTCAGATAGGGGCACAAACTCCAACCACGTACCGGATAGTACCTCAACAAGTGGCGACACAGTCACCAGTTTTTAACCCAGTTTTTGAAAGGCAGACTTCTTCCTTTCGCTCAAAAGCTAGAGGAACAGCCAGAGTTTCTTCTAGACACCCTTCAAGGGGAAGGGGATTCAGGGGAGGACGCGGTCAAGGAGGCTAGGCCTCAGGTCCACAACAGCAGAAGTAAGATGCTTCTAGTAGGAGGGAGAATACATCTATTTAGGGATCGTTGGACCTTCAATCCCTGGGATCACAGCCTAATAAAGAATGGACTAGGTTGGAGCTGGAGCAGTCCCTCCACCTCATTTTCCTCAGTTCTTCCAACACTCTACCCCTGTTCTGGAAGAATATGTCCGAGAAGTCTTAGAGAAAAGAGTAATCTGAAAAGTTAAGTCCATCAAGTTCCAAGGAAGGCTGTTTTGTGTTCCAAAAAAGGACTCAGAAAAACTCAGAGTCATTCTAGACTTGTCGCCTCTCAACAAGTTCATAGTGAACTACAAGTTCAGGATTCTTACACTTCAACACATAAGGACCCTACTGCCCAAAAGGGTATATACCGTCTCTATAGACTTGTCTGACGCTTATTGGCATGTTCTAATTAATCGTCACCTCTCCTCCTACCTAGGCTTCAAGTTGCAAAGAAAACTTTACGCCTTCAGAACCATACCATTCGAGCTAAACAGAGCCCCAAGGATTTTCATGAAGCTTGCAAACGCAGCAGTCCATTAATTACGCCTAAAGGGGATCCAAGTAGTGGCCTACTTGGACGACTGGTTGGTGTGGGCAGCATCTAGGACAAAATACATGCAAGCCTCCCAGATAGTGATCCAGTTCCTGGAACATTTGGGATTCAAGAACAAAATCAAAAAGGTTCGACTATATCCAGCTCAAAAATTTCAGTGGTTGGGAATCCATTGGAATTTGGAGTCACATCAACTTTCCATTCCTGGGAAGAAGAGGAAAGAAATAGCAGGATTTGTCAAGAGACTATTGAAATCTAAACGGATATCAAGATACGAACAGGAGAGAATGCTGGGGTCTCTAAAGTTTGCTTCGATAACAGATCCAGTGCTAAGATCGCAGCTAAAGGAGGCAACAGGAGCCTAGAGAAAATATGCATCAAATGCACAAAGAGATCTAATGAGACCACTACCGAATCGACTGCGAACGTTTCTCAAGCCGTGTTCCAAAGCCAAGCAACAGAAAATATCAATACTTCTTTAACCTCCTCTCCCGTCAGTTACTATCCACATAGACGCTTCAAAGGAAGGCTGGGGAGGCCACTCTTACCAGAAGAGAGTCCAAGGAGCTTGGTCCAATCTTTTAAAGCCATGGCAGTACTTCTGATACTAAAGAAAGTATCTCCTTGCCACTCGAGTAACATAAGATTGGTTCTAAACAGCGAGGTGATAGTGATATGCCTGAATCGACAAAGGTTGAGGTCGCCTCAAATCAACCAAGTGATGTTGGCCATATTCCGTTGGCGGAAAGGAAGAAATGGCACCTGTCAGCAGTTCACTTTCAAGGCTTCTGTAACGTGACAGTGGACGCTCTATCCAAGTTTACACCAATAGAGTCAGAATGGTCCTTAGATGCAGGATCGTTCTCCTTCATCTTGAGTCAAGTCCCAGAACTGCAGATAGACCTCTTTGTGACGAAAGAAAACAAGAAAATAGATCGTTAAGTGTTCCCATACGAGGATCCTCTAGCGGAGACAGTGGATGCTATGTCCCTAGACTGGAACAGATGGTCCAGGATTTACCTGTTCCCTCTGCACAACCTCCTTTTGAAGGTCCTCGACAAACTAAGATCCTTCAAACGGAAAATGGCAATAGTGGCCCACAAGTGGCAAACAGCGTGTGGTTCTTTCTGGAATTGGAACTACGACTGAAGTTTGTACCGCTACCGGATCCAACCCTGTCTCAGCAAGTACAGAAGTTGACTGTCTACGCTTCATCACAGAAAACCCGCAACCTGCATCTCATGATTTTCTTTCCTTAGCGATGAGAAAAAGATTTGGGGTATCAAAATACAGTATAGACTTTTTGGAGGAAACCAGAAGACAATATGAGGCATCATGGAAGAAGCGGGTGTCCTTAGTCAAGGCGAAGAAACTAAACAGGAATCTTGACAGATTTCTGTTTATCATTCTTCTTTCACCTTCATGAGCTGGGTTTAGCATCCAACACAATATCAATGTGCAAGTCTGCCTTAACAAGACCGATACTATATGCCTTTCATGTCGACCTCTCTAACGACGTTCTTAATGAATTCCGAAGACCCGTGCTAAGCCTAGTCCTTCAGCACCTCCAAGACCCATTGCATGGTCAATAGATAAGATTCTTAATTTTACCTAAATAATGAACAATGAAGGATTTGACTCAAAAAGTCATATTTTTGTTTGCACTCGCTTTGGGGGCCACAGTTAGTGAAATAGTGGCTCTCTCTAGAGAGGAATGTCACGTCCAGTTCTTTGAGGGAGAACTGAATCTATTTCCAGACCCAATGTTTCTTACCAAGAACGAGCTACCCACCAATAGGTGGGGTCCATAGAGAACCTGCACTCTCAAGGAAGATGCATCTCTATGTCCAGTGGAGTGCCTAAAGGTTTATCTTCATAGAACTTTAGACTTAAAGGGAGGACAGCTGTTCAGAGGAGAAACCTCGGGTTCAAATTTATCTCTGAAACAACTAAGGGCGAAACTCACGTATGTTATTCGCATAGCGGATCCAGACAGTACACCCGCAAGTAATGATCCGAGGAAAGCTGCCTCTTCCATAAAATTTTTTTAATTATATGGACTTTAAACATCTTCATTCATACACCGGCTGGTAGTCATCCAAGGTGTTCTTTATGCACTATGCGAAGCAAGTGGAGCAACTCAAGAGGTCTGTGGTAGCAGCAGGTAGAATTCTTAAACCTGTTGTTTAAATCTGCGAGGAACAGTGAAATTAAAACTGGGACGATTAATTAAGAGGGTGGGTGTGTAGTCACAGACTGTCACTACACACTGAGTGATAGGACACTAACATGTCCTTACGAACTGTTCCATTGATTTTGGTGAACTAAAGCATAATAAGGACATTTGTGCCAAGCGTTTCTTACCTAGTAATACAGAGTATATCAATATTATCAATAATTCGAGAAAAGTGGCAAATCTGTTTCCTTTTAGACGAAACAATATTTTCTGTTTACTGTTTTCTTTATGCTTTAATGGATATCGTCCACATTTTATAAATATTATAAATGTTGACTAATATATATGTTTATTAGATTTTTGATAAACTAGTTCATAGTGAACCCTGTGTCTTATTCGCCCACATTCATTCTATTAGAAATGTACTGAGCATTAAGTTTAGAATATGGATAATTTTAACATGGAATTTCTTTTAAGATTGTTCCTTTCTACAAGCAAAACTCTTATACAAACTTTGCTTCCTAATGTATAGGGTGAGACCACTATACAAGCTTGTCATTTTGTCCTCCATAGTAAATATGTACTCCTCGAGACTTTTTCCAGAGTCTAGTACGACTCTTCCCTGTAGGGGACAGGAAGCACTAACATAGTTCATGCTTAGATGAAATGATGTATGACGGTAACATCATGGGTCTCTAGTTCTAGACGGACCAGGAAAATATTTTCTTGAGAGTACGGCACCGGTTGAGAATCCAGAGATACAGTAATGCTCTGGTAAACTTCCACCAGGACGACATGGCCTGAGCCCAAAAAACGGATTTTCAGCAAAGCAAAAAATCTATTTTTGGGTGAGGTAGCCATGTCATCCTGATGGACCCACCCTTCCTTTTATTGTAAAAAGGGCATATTGACCCCTCCCTATAATAGAGTATCTGTACCACCTCCTGTATCGCTACAAGGAATAAAGATGGCGCTGCCGTCTTTG
>NC_090734.1:91326421-91336421 GCF_036898095.1 Palaemon carinicauda
ATGACCACTAAGTATCATTCAGATAGTATTTTGAATAAAAAATCTGCGTTCCCCGTCGAGAAAAATTTGTTGAACATTTCATAGCTGTTAGTTGATTACCTATTTGAATTAATCCTTAATTGGTTTATCTAATAATCATATCTGTAAGGTTTCTGAAGCCATATTATTAACAGTAATGTTTCTTTATTTCCCGATTGATGACATCGAATATGTGAATAAAAAGCTTATCTTATGACTGAGAGAGAGAGAGAGAGAGAGAGAGAGAGAGAGAGAGAGAGAGAGAGAGAGAGAGAGAGAGAGAGAGATTGTTGTGAACAGTATATACCACATAAAATGTAGAAAGCTAATTGTGTCAGGTGGACTACTGAGTTGTTAGGATGTTTCTATCAACCATAATAATTACCTGGAACATAGATGAAGAATTGTTAGTAATTATTTCTAAGCTGATCCCATCTTTGGTCGTCAATTTTTCTTGGTGGGATTTAATGATACGTTGGTATTCTTAAAATACAAGTTTAATAAAACTCATGACTACATTGCTCTATGACAGCGTCATACACAATCTGAAAAAAACCAAAACATTGGTAAACAAAAGAGCATCGCTCTGAAAAGACTTAAATCCTACTCCAGTACAAAACTATAAAGAATTACATCCTATCTTTGAGGTAATTAACAAATGTTTGAATCATAAAACCAAAATCATTCAATACACTTAGCATACCATGTTTTATTCATGCAATATGATGCAATGTTACGCAATACCTGCAACACTTGAAATAATAGAGTACATTATTACAACAATACATCACAGTCTCATCCCCCTTAACTTGACATTGTAAAAATCTTTATAAATCTAATCTCTCAGGGGGCTTTCCTCTGTTAATCCTATTAGGAAGCACTTTAACCTCATCTTGTACTGGTACATGAATTGGTTCTGAATCTACATTGGATGTTGGACCATCTTGGTTAATATTTGACTCATTTGATCTAACTACTTCTTTAAGTTTCTCATCTCTAACATTCACATGCTCTACTGTCTATCTGTTCAACGGCTGTAATTGATCAACATGGCGTTTTACAACATTATCACCAACACGGACATCATAATGTAAATTTCCTATCTCTCTTAAAATCTCTCCTGGTACCCACTTCTCTGGAGTGTTGTACGATCTTACCATGACATCAGACAAAGGTAAAAAATGTCTTACATTGGGAAGCTTTACTACTTGTTTATACCTTTTATCTTCTAAATCACTTTGCAAACTTGGATACAACAAATCTAACTTACACCTTATCCCCCTCCCCATCAACAAATTTGAGGGTGTCACGCCTATTGTGCTGTGCGGCGTTATTCTATAAGGCAATAAAAATTTTGATACATGCAAAAATGTATTACCTGAGTTGGCTTTTCTACAATTAATATTGTGTTTAAACGTTTGAACAAATCTTTCAGCCTCTTCATTATTAGATGGATGATATGTTGCTGAAAATGTATGCTTTATACCATTGACATTACAAAATTTTTTAAACTCTTGTAAGGTAAATTGTGGACAATTATCTGTAACAATTCTTTCTGGAATACCGTGCGTTGAAAACATTTGCATTAACTCTTTTATTGTGGCGTAAGATGATGTTGTCTTCATTGGGATAACTTCTGGCCACTTACTGTAAGCATCTACTACTATCAAAAACAAGTAATTTAAAAAAGAACCTGCAAAAACTATATGCACTCTTTGCCATGGATACCTGGGTAACTCCCACGGGTGCATTCTAGCAAGTTGAGGATTGTTCTATTGCATAACACAATTCATACAATTCTTTATATAAGATTCTACATTTTTATCTACACCTGGCCACCATACAAAGGTTCTCGCAATTGACTTTGATCTTACAATACCTTGGTGATCAGCATGTATTTCAGACAAAACCTTATTTCTCAGTGAATTAGGAATAACTACCCTTGAACCTCTCACCACTATTCCTTGTGTTACACTCAGTTCATACCATATATCCTTATACGGTTTACAATTTTCCTCTTTTCCACATAAGTCCCTACCTATCATTAAACTCTCCAAAACCTTACTAAGTACTGGGTCTCTCTTGGTACTGTGTGCTACATCTTTTGCAGTTATGGGTACTTCATATACAGAAATTAACAGAACACTATCATCATACTCCTATGGAACTTTGTCTACGGGTAATCTGGATAAAGCATCTGCATTACCCATGTTTGATGTTGGACGGTATTCTATATCATAGTGGTACGCTGCTAACGTAATTGCCCAACGTTGTAGTCTTGCAGCTACCAACGTAGGTAAACTTGCTTTTGGACCTAATATTGCTAATAAAGGTTTATGATCTGTAACAAGTGTGAACTTTTTCCTACCATAAAGATACATATGGATTATTTTAAGTCCATAAACTAATGCTAAAGCTTCCTTTTCTATTTAAGAGTAATTCCTTTCTGCCTTGTTCAATACTCTATAAGTGAATGCATTTGGTTTTTCTGTTCCATCTGGCATTGCAAGAGATAATACTGCACCTAAACCTATGTTTGATGCAACACATACTAATTTAACTGGTAAATCCATTTGATGATGTACTTGAATGTAGGTGATGTTATTTCCTGTTTGATTCTTTCAAAAGATTCCTGACACACTTTTTTCCACTTCCATTCTACACCCTTATTCAACAAATTATACAATGGATGTGCAATAGTAGACAAATTCTGAATGAAATTCCCATAAAATGTTACTAAATCTAGAAATGATTGTAAATCCTTAACATTTTCTGGCACTTTTGTTGATTGTACAGCTTTAATCTTCTCTTCAGTTTTGTGAATACCCTTGCCATTTATTACAAAAGCTAAGTATTCCACTGAATCAACTTTAAAATACATTTGCTCTTATTTACTCTTAATATTAGACTGTTATGTTACTTTGCCTATTTGATGTTTCTAAAGCTCTGCCTGTTATCAATACCTTTTCTAACTGTAGAAATTCACATGAAACAGCTAATTTTTTTAGTCTAGTCACAAATGCATCTAGACTTTCATTTTCTTTCTGATAAGCCTGTGCTGAAAACTGGTATCTTTCAAAAAATTTATTGACCTGAGGAGCAAAATATGTGGTAAGAGCCTTAATTGTAGCTTCACTTGTGTCGTCTGTAGGCTGCAAAGTCTTAAACACTTCCCAAACTTCCCTACCTGCTGTATGAAGTAATAATGCCTTCTTTTGGGCATCCTTCATGTTCCCCAATGCTTCTAAATAAATCTTAAATTCCTCACACAACTGTTGTCATCGTGTTGCATCAGAATTGGGCTCATCAGTGATGCTGAAACGTTCAGGATGTTTAATGTCAAAAGGCATTTTGAGGCTTACCTTCGTACCTATAGTAGGTTAAGCTACTGTTCTGCAGTCACAAGTTTACTTCCTACCTGTTTTGTAGCCTACCCAACTTTACAATTTACTTTTCCCTGTTTTGTTTGTTTGATGATAATAGGTAGTTCTACAAGCAATAGAATGGAAAATTCTAAAATTAATACAGTAGGTTCTAAGTGGAAAACTAATGAGAATCAGAAAAGGAATATGTCAAGGGCTAGTCATAGAAAAGAGCCTAATACTAATGTTCATAAATATCAGAATCAGGCTTATACACAGAAACAACAGGAAAAACCCGAGTGCTATAGGTGTGGTAAAACTGATCATCTTACATAGGAAGCAAAGAAATGCCCTGCTACTGGACAAACATGACAGTATTGCAGAAAGATGGGTAATTTTGCTATTGCTTGTAGATTCCCTAAACAGTACACAAAGAAATTAAATGCTACAGTTGATACTATTGGTCAAGAGAATAATGCAGAAAATGTTCATGATAATCAGGTTAGGTTAGAAACTGATTTTGCGTTTCGCATTAATTCCGTCAACAAAGGTGCAAAGAAACATATGGTAGAAGTAATCATAAATGGTAAACCAATTTTGATGCAAGTTGACACAGCAGCCGATGTATCCATTATGTCTGAAAAAACGGCTAAAAGCATTCCTAATTTGTTATTAGAAGGTACAAATAGAATTTTGAAAAGTTATAATGGTTTTGATATTCAGGTAATAGTTGCTTCGAACGTAGCAATACAGTACAAAGAACAGAAATTAGAGAGAATGCCATTAACAGTAGTAAAAGGTAATGGACAAACTTTGCTAGGTTTAGATTGGCTACAGTATTTGAAGTTAGGTTGGCCCAGTATTTTGAAGGTTACAGGTAGACAAGATGAACACAAAAAAGAAATATCTATGGATAATATCATATCAGAGTTTCAAGACGTATTTGAAGATAAAATAGGTACAGTAAAGAATGCAAAGGCAATTTTAGTTTTGAAACCTGATAGTTCTCCTAGATTTTGTGTTCCGAGACAAGTACCATATGCATTGAAAAGTGCAGTTGAAACAGAAATCAGGAGATTAAAAAATGAAGGTTCCTGGGAAGAGGTTACATATTCAGATTAGGCTACACCATTAGTTCCTATTGTGAAGGAAAGTGGACAGGCTAGGTTATGTGGAGATTACAAAGTTACGTTAAATCCACAACTGCAAGTAGCTCAACATCCCATCCTCGTCGCCAATTACTGAGTTGTTAGGATGTTTCTATCAACCATAATAATTACCTGGAACATAGATGAAGAATTGTTAGTAATTATTTCTCAGCTGATCCCATATTTGGTCGTCAATTTTTCTTGGTGGGTTTTCATGATACATTGGTATTCTTAAAATACAAGTTTAATAAAACTTATGACTACATTGTTCTATTACAGCTGACTCCCAAGTGTGTGTGTAGCGTCATGCATAATCTGACAAAACCAAAACATTGGGAAACAAAAGAGCATCACTCTGAAAAGACTTAAATCCTACTCCAGTACAAAACTATAAAGAATTACATCCTATCTTTGAGGTAATCAACAAATGTTTGAATCCTAATACCAAAATAAATCATTACACTTATGTATAAAGCATACCATGTTTTATTTATGCAATATGATGCAATGTTGTGCAATACCTGCAACACTTGAAATAATATAGTACATTATTACAACAATACATAACATGGACCTAACTGTTTAGGTTCCCCTAAGACAAATAGCTTATATGAAAATAGTATTAAAGGTCTAGTTTTTGAGGTGTGACAATTCTGTCTGTCTGTCTGTTTGTCTCTATGCAGCTATGAATATCATCAAGAGATAGCTATATATTAAAGTTATCCACAAGATTTTGTAAAGCTATAGAAGTATATATGCTTGAATACGTATTTTACGTATGTTTGTTATCTTGTACGCAATAATGGTAAATAGATCCTCTAAGATAGTATTTGCAAAACGCTCATGATTATTTAGCGTGTTCCATATATTTCTTATAAAATTCTCTTTCATTTGAAACGAAAGATTTTGATTTTCTTTATATCCGTGTCATCCTTTCTCCCACCGCACTCATCGTCTCTGTAAATGTAGAGTCGAAAAAGCTGTTACTGGGAAGAAGGCTTCATTTGTACCCATTAATCAAGTGTTATTCCCCAACCCTTTCTCCCTTATAAATACGCCTCTCATTTTTTAGCGTTGGTTTCTGCCATTAAATTAAGCGAGTGACTTAATTGCCACTAAATGTTTATTAAAACCATTGTTGAAACAAGTATATTAGAGACCTAGAAGTAATTAATGAGCCATTAGATAATTAATTAACATTAAAAAGGAAAAGAAACCGCAAAGGATAGCCTTGTTCCTCTGGGATAAAAAGAAACGACGAAGTTTATATATAATGAAATGGAAGGTAATTTTTCTATGGAAGGTTTTCCCGAATTAGATAATATATGGAACAAGATTTCATAGGGAAAGCTGTGAAGAAAAATATGTTTTTATCATGTTGCACATCTCATGAGAGTTTTATTAAGAGTCTTAAATTCTAATCATATCAATGTAGGCTGGAAGCTGTATGAGACAATTATTATTATTATTATTATTATTATTATTATTATTATTATTATTATTATTATTATTATTATTATTATTATTATTATTATTATTATTATTATCATTATTATTATTATTATTATCATTATTATTATTATTTTAATTATTATTATTATTATTATTAGCATTTCATTGAGAATTACAGCTCCCACAGTAGCATTAATTTTGTAGTTGAGCTTTTCAATTGCTCTAATTTCCCTTTTGCCAGCGGTAGTGCGTGAAGCCACTAGTGTGCTATGTTAGTCCTCAGTAGGTAGGGGAGAAAAATACATGGACTAATTCAAAGATTTTACTAAATATTTACTAGAAGTATACTTGTCAAATAATGGTTACAAAATAGTCGGATGAAATGAATTTTGAGAGGCTGCTGGGTGTTTCCTCTTATCTCCAGGCTAGAAGTAGGATGATGTAATTGGTGCTAGCCCTATTAGTACAGGTCAGGGCATTAGTCGATTCAGGCACTCGTCATCGATTGTCCCCCGTGAACTGAGGCAGTACCCGTCTCGGATATGGCAGCCCTCATGATACTGTTACTCTCATAGTCATCGGGATTAGGTTGAGTCTGAGTAATGCTAGTCTGGGCTCCTAGTGCTGGCCAAGACACTCACTAAGTGGGGCTCATCATTAGGCAAGCTGTTCTGCCGCTTAGTTCAAAGGTCCATTGAGCCACTAGCTGCTTTCCGATTGGCTTAGGTGCTTGCCATAAGAATCTCAATCACAGGCAGGCTGTTGGGTCGCTGATTGTCTTCATGCTCATCGATATTGGCAAGGGGTTGATTGCTGTTCCTATGGCAAGAGGGGAGGAGGAATATTTGTTGCATAGTATTGAGATACGGCTTTTGTTACTGTATGAGCAGGCTTCCAGGATCTTTAGTCTTCTACTCTCCAGGGCAATGCTAATTAGATGCTTTTGTTGTGCACCAAGAGTTGGTGCATCTTTATAGCACCCTGCAGAATGAGGCAGGAGAAACTTTTTAAAATCTCATCTTCATGATTCCAGAATAACAGCTGACGCTTCCATGGACTGAGCATTTGTATGAATAGATGACATAAGCTTTTCTTGAAAAGTTTTACACGGGAGGGGCCTGGCTGTTCTCCATAACAATGAATATGGTCTTTCTGGTTTAATAATAAATGATCAAGTTTATTTCAGTTGTTACCTGTGTGGCCATAATGTGGTTCCTAATAATCTCCTTCACAGTCTTCCTGTCTTCCTGGTAATACTTGTGAATAGAGCCAATGTGTTACAGATTGACTTTGGAAGTACTGCTCTCGATGCTGGGCTCAGTCTCGTACCAATTAAACATGGCATATTTTGACCTCTCAGTTGACCTGCCTGTTGGAAGTAGCTATTGTTCACAAGGTCATGGGTAATCTTATCCAGTTCCTCGTGGGTTTCCTTCCTGGAAGAACAATGGGCGAGTGCCCGACAAATGTAGGAGTATATGGTAGAGGTGTTGTACCTAATATGACATTCACTTCCATAATCCAAGCAAAGGCCTAAGTCCGTGGGTTTCATGTTAATGGTGGTCCTGAAACCATGCTCAGCAGTCGAAACCAGGATGCCGAAGAAGGGAAGGTGTCTGTTGCCGTATGGTCCAGCACAAATCTAAGGGAACTGCACTCCTCAAACATAATATGGGGTTCATATGGGAGTTGAGAATACGGTATTTTTACAAAAGTGCCATTGATGTAGCAGGTGTATATTTCGGGACGAACTACATGGGGGAAATACTGGCTCCTTGACATCTCCCATGTAAAAGTCGAGCACTGGCTGGTGATAGGGTGTAGGAGGCTCCCTACTTTATGGGTCTTCACATTCTCCCAGAGGTAACTACAGTAGGCCCAAAATCACCGGTAATGGGTTGAAAGTGGACAGCATTGGCAGCCACGTTGATGATATCAATGGTGGGGTTAGTCTCACTTTAGATGTCGTGTCTGTGGTTGAAAGTAAGTTGCTGAAATTTGAAAGGGTTAGTCAGGATGGTGAAGAGTTTTCCATGTTATTCTTCAGGGTCCATAAGGACAAAAGCTGGTGTATTTTCTGCTCTCCGCATGGTGATGTCTGCTTCTTCCTTAGGGTCCTTTGGCTGCAGTCTTCATGGCACTGGAAACAATGCCTCTGTTGCATCGTATCTTCTCCTAGGTCCACGGGGGCCTCAGTGAGCAGGAGTGGTTGAATGGTGTCTATAGTGCGAAGGGTTGCCTTTTCTTGGTGGTTAAGAATGAATTCAATCAGGAGTTAAACTTCCAGCCTCTTGTCCGTAGATTCTGGTCTAGATATGAAATGGTAGTTCAGGCCTAGCTTCAGTATCCTGCCCTTAGTCGGCGAGAGAAAGTTGAAATATTGATGGAGTCCTCATTCTTTTCTGGCATGCGAATCTTGCCTTCGTTGAGGAAAATCAGGTTTTTAGTAGTGGTTTTGATAATCTGAGCCCTTCCATAGTCGCGGAAGGCGTGGAAAATGCTGTTTAGGAAGGGTAGGTTCTAGGGATGGTTGATCTGGTCGTCGTCATCATGGGAGTCACATTCGCTGACGAATACTTCTTCTTCTATATTATTATTATTATTATCATTATTATTATTATTATTATTATTATTATTATTATTATTATTATTTGTTGTTGTTGTTGTAGCTGTGTTTTCTTGCAGTTATTGTTGTTACAAATGTTATTGCTATTAATGTTGTTATAAATATTGTTGTTATTGATTTTATTAATGTTGTTATTAATAATGCTTCTATTGATATTGCTATTACTCTCATTATTGATAGTGTTATTACTCTTGTTATTAATATTGTTACTAGCATAATGTTTATTGTTGGTATTATTGTTATTATCATTGTTACTATTAATATTGTTATTCATATTTCTATTATTGTTGTTGTAATCAATGTTGTTATTATAATTATAAATATTATTGTTGTTATTAGTGTGGTCATTAATATTATTATCATATTTGTTTTTATTGTTGTTATTGATATTATCATTGTTAGTGTTGTTGTTTTTTATTGTTGTTAGTGTTGAAAATGTTATCATTTAGATATAATAACAAATCGGCATTTTCCTGGTATTTTAGTGCGTCTTTATATTTTATGGTTGCGACCAAGATTCAATAAACAATTATATCCAATGGAACTGAATAATAAATAACACTATATTCACAAATGAGCTACAGCTCATAGATTTACCCTACCCGAAAAGTGACGGTTTCTGTAAGTCAAACACTTCAGACGGCTTTAAGTAGACAGTTGGAAGCAAAACAAAATTCCAGGTAAAGCAATGAGTTATTAGACAACATGCTTCCGTTTTCAAAACGTCACAAGCGTCAGACATTTCCTTTGGTCTGGTAGGTCAATTTTACTGAGCCCAGAATACAGACACAATACAGCAAGTGCATTAATTAGTTGGACAGAGAAAGTGGAGAAAGTCAGCTTCTACTGGAATGATGACTTTACCAGATTACGCTGCTAACTAAATGTACCTCTGCAATTGATTTTTCAAGAGTATTTCGAAGCTATTTTTACGTTCTTTCGTGTTGCTTATTTCATAAATTTATAATAATAAGGCATATTCCGAGACATGTGCGCACATATACACAAATACTATATTTCTGTTGTAATTTGAGCCAGCACAATGTAAATAAAAAAAATAGTGTTGAATGCTTACATATAAGTATGTATGCATTTGTGTATATTCTACTTGATTTAAAAGATTATTTATAAACCTTAATATCTTTCCAAAGATCTGGGTCACTGATACCACCATACCGTCGGATAATGAAAGGTAGGTAATCTATGAAAAATTATATATATATATATATATATATATATATATATATATATATATATATATATATATATATATATATATATATATATTTATATATATACATATATATATGTATATATATATATATATATATATATATATATATATATATATATATATATATATATATATATATATATATATATATATACACAAA
>NC_090734.1:91348921-91361421 GCF_036898095.1 Palaemon carinicauda
AATTTATATGAAATCCCAAGCAGAATGGAATGGAATTCTGCATGATCTTTTGTACTTGAATTGGTCACAATTATATAGTAGTGTTGATCCTGTTTTGCCTTTCAATTAGAGTCAAGTCAACATAATTGATAGGCGTATCCCTTGTCGTGTGCTAAGGTACCGTGGTTCAATGATGATTGTACACGTACTTATTTGGTGAAGCTGGAGGCCTATCATCTTTGGAAGGATAAAAGATCAGATTTGACTTGGAATAACTATACTCAGCTTCGAGCTTTTGATCAGAGTATATGCCTCAACTGAAAAGCAATACAATTTAACCATTAAAGAAACCCTTTCTAGTACAAATCAGGAATATAAACGGTGGTCTACCATTAAATATGCACTCTTTGGTGTAGATGCAACAGTTCCTCCTTTACTTAAACCAGATGGCTCAGTCACTCACTGTCCAAAGGAAAAGGCATCCCTTTTGGCTGATGATTTTGACAGTAAACAGAGTAATGAAAAACTTGAACTTCTTCATTCCTGTTTTCCTAAGGCTAAACTAACTAGTTTAGATTTTTGATCTCGTGAAATTAAAACTCTGTTGATGGACCTTGATGCTTATGGAGGTGTAGAGCCAAATGGTATTTTTCCTTTGTTTTTTATAAAGACTGCAGATTTCTTAGCTCCAAAGTTATCTGTTATTTTGCGCATATTAGCAAGAAGAGGAGCCTTTAGCAATTGTTGGAGAATTGGTGATGTTACTCCTCTATGTAAATGTGTTTGTGGTAGCTCAAGTCCAACTAATTACCGCCCAATTTCCATAACTCCCATATTATCTTAAGTTTTTGAACGTCTTCTGGCAAACCGTCTTAATAAGTTTGCTGAAGGTAATCATCTACTCCCTTGTTTCCAATTTGGTTTTCGTAAAGCCCTTGGAGCATGTGATGCCCCTCTTACAATCTCCAATGCTGTACAGAAATCCCTTGATTGTGGTCAGGAAGTTCCTATAATTTGGCCTTGATTTTAGTGCTGCCTTTGACTGTGTTAATGATGAGGTCCTTGTTTTCAAACTCAAACAGTTGGGAGTGGGTTGGTCATTTCTTAGCATTATTATTGATTTTTTAAGTAATATATCTCAAAGAGATTTTGTTGATGGGCACCATATTGAGTATAGGAATGTGATATCCGGTGTTCCACAGGTTTCTGTTCTTGGCCCATTACTTTTTATACTATATACACATGAGATGTTGTTTGGCCTACAAAACAAGCTTATTGCATATGCAGATGATGCTACTCTCTTTGCATCAATTCCATCCCGTGAATGTAGATCTGGGGTTGGTGAATCCCTTAATAGATATTTAGCTAAAATTAGTACATGGTGCAAATTATGGGGTATGAAGTTGAATCCTAACAAAACTCAAAGTATGATTGTAAATAGGTTAAGGAAGGTGGCTCCTCAACCTCCAGATCTGAGTATTGATAATGTTTCTTTAAATTTGCATGACTTTATTAAAATTTTAGATGTGATTCCCGACAGCAAATTTACTTATAAGAAACACATTAGGTCGCTGTATTCTTCAATTGCACAAAAATAATGTCTTATTGAGAAAGTTTTACAAGATTTTCGGTGGTCAACCTATTCTGAAGAAGTGTTTTATTTCTTTCATTCTACCTTGTTTTGAGTATTGTTCTCCTGTCTGGTCTTCAGCTGCTGATTCTCATCTCAATTTGTTGGACAGAAACTTATGGTTTATTAAATTTCTTATTCCTGATCTAGATATTAAACTATGGCACCATCTTTCAATTAGTTCATTATGCATGTTGCATAAGATTTTTCATAACTCTGACCATCCTTTACATTCAGATCTCCCTGGACAATTCTATCCTGTTCGTGATACTAGGCAGGCAGTTAATTATAATAGCCAGGCCTTCTCAATCATGAGGCTCATTACTACACAGTATTCTAGAAGTTTTATTCCAGCTGTGACCAAGTTATGGAATGATCTTCCTAAGTGGGTAGTTGAATCAGTAGAACTTCAAAAGTTCAAAGTTACAGCACATGTTTTTATTTTGACCAAGCTGACATGGGTCTTTTTATAGTTTATGTATGACCTATCTGTTTTGACATTGTTAATAGTTTATATATGACATATTTGTTTTGACGTCGTTACTGTTTCTAGAATGATTTATTGTTAATTGGTTCTCATCATTTATTTATTCCCTTATTTCCTTTCCTCACTAGGCTATTTTTCCCTATTGGAGCTCTTGGGCTTATAGCAACTAGAGTTAGAGCTTGGCTAGTAATAACAATAATAATAATACTAAGCAATGGCACGGAAAATAAGATTAATATTGTTTGAGTTAATGTCATCATTTATAAAAAAGGTACAATACAACCTTGTTTGGGGAAGCAATATGCTAGAGTCTTATAGCTCCAATAAGGTGAAAAGCCCATTTAAGAATAATCTTTTGAAGCTTTAAAGGTTTAAAGGTCGCTCATGAATGGCAGAGGCGAGCGACAGTGACATTTCCCTATCGAGCAGGACAATGCCCTGGAGACTGACCATACATTATATGATCGGAGCCCCATCCCCTCTCCGCACAAGCTAGGACCAGGGAAGGCCAGGCAATGGCTGATGATGACTCAACAGATAGACCTATAGTCTCCCCCAAACCTCCAGCTTTAGCTCACAAGGTGGGTATGGTTACAGACACCAAAGGCAATAACGAGTCTGAGAGCGACTCGAATCCCCGTCTGGCATACACCAAAGTAGATGATGTTTTAATGTTGTGTAAAAAAAAAAAAAAAAAAAAAAAAAAAAAAAAAAAAAAGAGAGAATTAGACGTAGACAGGACAATTAATAAAAATAACAGGTAATAGATCGACAAGAAGAATAATAGACGAGCTAAGATATTTTTCCGGAATAAAAAAAAAAAAAACATAGAAAGACCATAAACAGAAGCTAGTTGAAGGACAAGGATGAGGCTTTAGTCTTGCAGTGGACTACATTAGTGACGGTTGATGATGATGGCATAAAGAATACAGAACAGCAGTGGTGGTTTTAAAAATGGAGATCAAAGAAGAAGATTGATAAAAAGATAAGGAAAAGCTATCTCATTGTTATTTAGGTATGACTGAAGTGGAATGTATTAAATACCATTTTCCCTAAATACAATATTTTGTAGCTAGCAAATCATTCGATATCTAATACAAGTGGCAAAGAATCAAGAAAAAGACTAAATATAAACATATTTCAGCTGTAAAATGTGAACTGAATATTGAAAAGACTCGCTTCTGTAAATATTTAATTAAATAGATGTCATATTCCGGATTTGATTTACCGTTCATTTTATTTTGTTATACGTGTTTATAAGAATGGAAAAAGAGAATTTACTTTTATAGTGAAAAATTTTAAATGAAAACTTTATTACTGGTACACTAATGATGAAAAAGGTTAATTGGAAAATTTATCTGAAATAACATGAGATTTATATGAAACAGGATGACGTTAGTTCGGACAATCTAAGCTTATTTACCTAAAGCATTTTGAGTAAACAGAAAACTTTGTTTGCGTAGATGTTTGTATAAAATCTCTTTCCAGTTTCTGGTTTTGTCCTTTTAATTTTTTTTTTTAAGTAAAGTATTTACTGGAGTAGAAATCTTGACACAAAAAAATACATTTATGATAGGATTGACTATTTTAATAAATATTAATTAAGTTTAGATGTAATGATGCTGTCCACATTTATAATTAGGAAACAGGTTGACATCATCATTATTTTAATTTCTTGGCCTAAAAAATCCTTCAATATTTGTCAGTTCTCCAGTGACGCATAAATAAAATTGACATTTTTATTTGTGGGTAATTGAATACATGCATGGGATGCAAATAACATTTATCTTTCATCCATCATCCTCAGTGCCATATATGAATGAAATTTACTTAACGTTTTACAAAACGCAACAAAAAGTTTGTTCGCTTATATTCCGTTCCAATAACACAAATTGGTATGGTTCACTGGGTTAGTGAAATGAATGAATTCTTTTACACTCTATCACTATCACGCAACGTCAAAGGCTATGAATTTATCTATCTGGTTTGGTTGAAATATTATCAATTGCACATTTGGCGTTGTTATCAAATGGGAATTTCAGGAATATTTCATCCAGGTACCCTTTTAATCTTAATGCCTTTTCATGAAGTTTTCTACTTCTTTGTCAAAGCAATGCTGTAGTCCATTTGCAAGAAACAGGCAGTTACTTTTATATGATACGAAAATGACTTGAAGACTATCAGAAGTGAATAGAGAATTTACTAAACTATGCAATTAAAATCTATACCCCTCCCTTCTTTTTCAAATTAAAGAATGTTTATCTAATAAAGAAAAAATTGTAGGCGAAAAACGTAAGAGAAAGTTTGTAGTACTTAAAAAATTAGAGTATTTCATTTTAAACTTATTTAACCCTTTAAAACCTTTACTTATCCTAAAAATAAAATAGTCTAAGATGATGATACAATAATCAAAATAAATAGTTTCCATAAAGTTTTCAGAACGAGGAGAATTCCTTTAGTTTAATCCATTTTGAATAAAACATGAATTTACAAAATAAAGAATGAAATGGTTTGATGGAACTCTTTATATATAAAAAAAAAACTTTGAAGAAGCTCCTCATGAAAAAGCTTTGAAGAAGTTTTTTTTTATGAAAAAGCCTTGAAGAAGCTCTTTATGTAAAAGCATTGGTAGAGGTCTTACGAAAAGCTTTGCTGGAGCTATTTATGAAAAGGTTTTTAAGCTCTTGATAAAAAGTTAATAATAGCTATTTATGAAAAAGCTTTGATGGAGTTGATCATTAAAAAAGCTTTAATGGGTTTCTTTAAGAAAAAGCTTTGAAGGGCCTCTGAATGAAAAAGCTTTGGTGGAGCTCTTTATAAATATCTTTGATGGAGCTTTTTAGGAAAACTTTGATGGAATTCTTATTTGTTTTTATGGCGATCTAAACAAAGTGTCTTTCATGTAGCTTTTTATGAAAAATCTTTGAATGAGTTCTTTATGGAAAGCTTTAATGGATCTATTTATAAAGCTTTGCAAGATTTTTTGAAAAGCTTTGTTGGAGCTTTATATGAAAAAAGCATTGACGAAGCTCATTATGAAAAGCTTTGATGAAGCGATATATGAAGCTTTGAAAGATTTTTAAAAAAGTTTTGATGGAGCTCTTTATAAAAAATCTATGAAGGACCTCTTTATGGAAAAAGCTTTGATGGAACTCTCTAAAAAACTTTCTTAGAGCTATATATGGAGAGCCTTAAAATATTTTTTTTAAAAGTTTGAAGTTTAAAAAAAAAAATTAAATGAGCAAAGAAAGATAAAAGAAAGAACATGGATAAACTCAATAAATATACTCATCTATGTTATTATTATTATTATTATTATTATTATTATTATTATTATTATTATTATTATTATTATTGTTGTTGTTGTTGTTGTTGTTGTTGTTGTTGTTGTTGTTATTAGGTAAGCTACAACACTGGTTGGAAAAGCAGGATGCTAGGAGCCCAAGGGCTCTAACAGGGAAAAATAGTCCAGAAAGGCAAAAGAAATAAGGAAATACCTGAATTATATGAGAGGAAATGAACAACTGGAATGTATTCTAAGAACAGTAACGGCATTGAAACATCTTTCATATATAAACTAAAAAAAGAGATTTATGTCATCGTCTTTAATATAAGAATATTTGCTGCTAGTTTGAACTTTGGTAATTCTACCGATACAAGTACCCAATTAGGAAGATCATTTCACAACTTTGTCACACCTGGAGTAAAACTTGTAGAATATTGTGTAGTATTGAGGCATGACTTTTAGAATGAACTGCATACCTATTATTACAAACAGGAGGGTACTGCACAGGAAGATCAAAATGTAAAGGATGGTCAGAATTAGGGAAATTCTTATGCAACATGTCTAACGAAATGATTTAACGACGGTGCCACAGATTATTATTTATATCAGGGATACAGAATTTAAGAGACCGTAAATTCTTGTCCAGTAAATCAAGATGAAGATGAGCTGAAAACCAGAAAATAAAATAATACTAGAAACCAGGTTGAATGAACAAATCAAAACACTTCTTCAAAATAGATTGATCACCGAAAATCTTACAACTCTCTCAATAAGGATTTTTTTTTGTGCAATTTAAGAAGAAACAGACCTAATATGTTTCACAAAAGTAAATTTGCTGTCGAAAATCACACCTAAAGTCTCAAAAGAATTGTATAAAGTTGGAATAAGAAATATCAATTCTGAGATCCGGAGTCACTGTCGACGACCTACTCACAATCATGCTTTGAATATTCATAGGATCAACTATATGCCCCATAATTTGCACCATGCACTAATTTTAGCTAAATCTCTATTAAAGGATAAAGCAACCCCAGATCTACATTCAGGAGATGGAACTGATACAAACAGTAACAGCCTTTGCACATGCAACTAGCTTTTATTCTAGGCCAAACCACATTTCATGTCTGCATAGTATGAAAAGCAATGGGGCAAAACATTTCCCTAAGGAACACAATTTATTACATTCCATTGATAAATACGGTGGCCATCAACAATAGCTCTTTGCGATCCATTATTTAAAAATTCAATAATAACGCTAAGAAAAGACACACCCACTCCTAACTACCACATATATGACCTTCCCCAGCACTCCCTAAAATCGATTTCAGCATCCCCTGGGGGTGCTAGCACTCCAGGTTAAGAAACGTTGTTTTAAGATATAAATGTATATATATCTTGATGGACATCAATATGTTTCATATATCAAGCAGCTTTAGCAAGTGAACCTGTAGATAGCTGGACAGACAAGTCCAGACCTCTAGCACTTTTACTTCTTGCAGCTACATGTATTCAATTGTTGGCATGATGTTGCTAATACTGACAAAGCTGTCCTATATGAAACCAGGCACCATCAATCTGGGCAAAACTGAAAGCAGTCCTTCAATTGGATATGAAATCAGATGATCTTTGCTTCCTTACAAGATATCAAATCTAGCCTTATTTACATCTTTATATGAATTGTTTCTGTCGTACTTTAGCATCACGAACTCTTAAATTATTTGAGCTTCGTTCGATGAATATGGTGTAGCATGCTGAAAGAGTCCATTTTTGGCATACTAACTATTTCCCCTTTCCATAGAAGGCAGACACTATCACCCCTCTAAACACATGGAAAAAGGGAAGGGCTGAGACTTTGGTCCCAACACTGCTCTAATTTTATGGATAGGTATCCACCTTATGTCTTCCCCTCTTTCGAATTTAATCCATAGATTATCGAAAGTGGTTTTTTTTCCTATTCATATGATTCTTTGAACATAAAATAAGTGCCTAAACTACTTATTATTGCACTTGAGATATCTCCATGCTCTTGAGCATACGCAGCATGCGAAAGGACTATAATATTCACATCTTCATGAGTGCAGCTTTGAAGGTCAATAGTGTCCGGTTCAGCTTTGTTAAAAAGTGGATCATACCTCGACCCATTTGCAGGAGTTTTCACAGTGTTAATGACTCCGTGGCAAGCTTTTGTGGCTCTTTTTTGTCTTGTTTGAGCTTTAATACTCTGTCCTATACATATCAAATACACCGTGTGCTTGTTTTTACTTCTGTATATGGCTCTCTACCTTAGAAAAGACATCGTCTTTCTCGTAAGACTCAAATATAGACCTGTTGGTTGGTGTAAGAACATTTATCAGAGGTGCACTATCCATTATGATAACATCAGCGGTTGGCTCTTTATTATGGATGTCTTATGCCTGCTGACCTAGTAGAGGCAGCAGCTGTGACTCGGTACCCTGATGTATCTACATATTCACTGATATTGATGGTGGGCAATTTGGATCATCATGCTGGAAGAAATCATTTAATTGTACTGTCTATTCTGGCATGATATGGAGAGGTGTGAGAAAAGATTACAATCTCCCCTTATAGTTTTCTATCACTGTAACAGACATCTTATGACTGAACAATAAAATGTTCTTGTGTACTATCTTAAAAAATTAACTGGGTGTCTTGAGTCTCTCAATAAAGTTTGCGAAGTGTGTGTGACCATGGGTCTTTATTGACCTCAAGGATTCTCTAACGTTGCTGTCCATATCTGTGTAGCACAATCAGATCAACCTAATCTTCCTCAAAAGAGTTGCCAATTTCTTTTATTACCTTTGCTATATTCTTGACCTCTCCAAAAAACCTTTTCTTCACGGTTTCAGTTTCATCATGATGCTTACCCTTCGATTTTATATCGGCTTCACTTCTAGTCTGAAACTCCTCTGTCAGGTAGCTTATTTCAGGAGCAGCTAGTGTCCACTTTCTGATAGCATTTGCATCTTCAAATAGGCAAATGGCTCTACCATTTCCTCTCAAATGAGCCTTACTCTGCTTGTGTTCTTTGTTTATATTCATTGAGGAAAAAGGCTGAGTGGTTTTCTGGATAGGGAAATTTAATTTTCCTTTGTGAATTCAACATATTTTATTTCTGAGAGCCTACATGTCTCTAAATAAATTGAAAGCCACAGGAATAATGTAGATGGTCCAAGGAAATGAAGAAAAGAATAAGCTCTTGCAATAAGTCGTTGCACAATTTGAATTTACACTTTTGGTATGTACTGATGAAGACGAGCTCTAGAAGTTCTAGTTGCAGTACACGATTCCTAAAAGAATTATGGACAATATGAGTTTCTAGTCTGATTCAGCTTTAACCCTGGGTAAGTTAGCAAGCCCCAAATTTGGAACCAGGCGCAGGTGCAAAGCAATTTTTCCCAGGTTTCATCCTGTTGCTTTGTCTGTGGCGCCGTTCTCGAGGTGTGGCGCATAAGACTTTGTTATGATACAATAGGGGTAGGACACACTAGTTGGGGCTTCAGATACTCGCAGAGATGTAGCTCTTTAATTTCTTTTTGCTCTCAATTTTGGTACCACACCACTAAACTGTATTGATATTTCAATTTCGTATGCCTTTACGTTTCGCTAAATATCTCAGAGTAATATTAATGAAAGTTAAAGATATTTTCTCTGAACATTGGTGAATAGTGTCGCTATGCAGTGATGTTGCCATCTTTGTGCTAGGTTGCCGGATGTTCATGTATATAGGGAAAAAAATCTAACTTTTTAGACTGGCAAAATGCAGAAATTCCCTTCTGAGAAAAGACTCGACGAGGTTTTGTAATCTCTCAGTGATTTTGATAATATTGGGTGTGCTGATGACACGCGTTTTTATCAGAAATATGGTGACGTGCCCCAGGTGGACACCATCGACCAGGGTAGTGTAAGCAATTTTTCCCACTCAGCACTCTCCTATTTGACCCCATCTAGCACCTCTTCAGAAAGTGAGCCTCCATTTCCTCTTTCTTCTCATTTTCAAAGCAAGAAGAGGATACAATTCCCTACTAAGAAGGTTAAGATGCCTGTACCATGTGACGATGGTGACGACAATGATGTAGATAACCATCCCATGACCTTAACCCCCTTCAGGACCCTGTCAGGGAAGGCCCCTATCTCCACCAGTGTGCCATCAATCAGTGCTACTAGAGTGTTTTTCGAGTGCCCCCCAGTGCCTTTTTCAAGTGCCTCCCCGGTGTCTTTTTCAAGTGCTACCCCACTTCCCTCAACAAGTGCCACGTCAGTGCCTTCAACGAGTGCCACCCCAGTGCCTTCATCGAGTGCCACGACAGTGCCCATATTCACCCCTGTCACAGATTTGGTGTTTTTCAGCCTAGGACCTTGAACTTTGGCATGAATGCTGCCATGCCATTCAACTTTATTATGCAGTTCGCCAAAGTTACTTATATATAATGTAAATATTTCATACATACTATTTTCTATGTATTTATACTTTTATATACTTATTTTTCTAAATTTTCTAAATTAAATATTTAAAATGATTGGTTTTTAATTTACTCCTAATATAATATCGATGAATGAATATTGTTAAATAAGAAACTTAAGGATTTGAAATATATTTATCAATAAGGAAGTTATATGGTCCAAAAGTTGGGGTCTCATTTATGGTACCACATTGGTAATGGTGTACCCGCTTTGGAACTTAACCAACCCAGAGTTAAAAACGTAGTTCCGTTTCTTCTTTTGTTTTCTGGCTATATGACATATAGGCATATTTTGCACATCTGATATAAACTGCAAGCTATCACCTTGTAGGCTAGACATGTCTTCTTCATATGTGAAACAGATATAAATGAATTTACTGCTCTAGGATTAGCTATTTCTGCTTCTGTAGCAGCACCAGTCCAACCACTGTATTTCAAGATAACCCCATTGGGTTTGATTGGCTATTGCAAATAGTGTCTAATCAGCCAGTCGAACTGGGGTTTGGTCCTTGAACAGGACTGAGAAACTTTGGCTGTTCTTGCGATATCAATGCCATATTTCATCATCGCAATTGAAGAAGCTGCATCTTGAAAAAGAGACATCATTGATAAAAATGTTGTTTCAAAGAGGGCTTGTCACTTTTGAGAAGCATGTCTGAGAGACCGACTTTCTCAAGCCATTCAAACTCGAAAGAAATGTGCTCAGAAAGCACAACTTTTTCGTGTCCTGTACTTACATTGGATGAAGGGAGGGAATTATCATGTTTAAGTTGAGCAGGGGTACAATCGTGTCATATCCAGGAAGAGAAGATTTTTTTTTCTTATCACTTAGTTCCACTATGGATGATTTAAGCCAAGTTTCCGTCCTCATCCTAATTATTATTATGGGGATGCTGAAAAAAAATTGTGGCCGTTCTATGGAGAGATGATTGTGTAGTTGTTGAACTTGGATTATGGTCCAGATCGTCAATAACACAAGTTGTAAAGAGCCTTTTTTTAAGTGAAGTGAAGCAAACTACTTCTTCCTCCACAGCCCTTGCTACAACTGCTTCTCCTAATCTTGTAGTCAATTCCAGAACCCTATTATAGCTAATTCTGACTCCACGTTGATGATATGTATATATTAATTGATGCTTTCTGGTATTTGCAAATGCCAGGAGACCAAGATATTGTATATTGGAAACGGAGGTTTTCTTGATTTGGAATGCCAAGTAAACGTAGAAAATTGTGGAATCTTATGACAGTTGATCTAGTTTTATCACAATATTAAAACTAGATCGGAAGATGATGTTCCATATTTGAATGGGGATATTATATCCCCACTATATTGCAATACATTTAAAAATCCCAACAGACTTGGTCGTATCGATTCTATTCTAGTGTCTGCTGATAAGTTTCAATCAAATTATTTCTAATTTTGAAGCTTCCTTAATATCTTGGCAGCTTTGGCCGTGATTAGTGCATCATTTCAATCACATGGTGGGGCTGGGCTTCTTACTTACTTTATTTAATTGGATGGCTGTTTTTCCGGACCCATACAGCAGAGGAACCCCACTCTCTGCAGGACCTCCACTGTCGTTTTACCTTGTTCTTTCAGATAATTTTACGTTTCATATCGCGTATTGTTCATTTACAGTTAAATCGTCACTGTTGAATGATTGTTGATATAAGAAAATCATTAGTTTCCTCTTGAAAGCCTTAATGTCTTCCATCATTCGAATGCTTCGTGGGAGCTTAGTATATAGTCTTGGGGCCGCATATTTAAAGGCTCTGGGGCCTAAAGTAGATATAAATCTAGGTTCCAACAGTTTGAAGCCATCTGTCACTATTTTTGTGTTGAAACGATTTGTTGGCTGCGCAATGTGTAGCAATTCTCTTAAGTATTTTGGACGCCGGGTTCTGATAACTTGGTGGGATATTTTACATATTTTAAATTCAATTCTTCCTTTAATCGGAAGTTATTGTAAATCGATTAGTATAGGGGTGATCCTTTCTCTAGGGGGGACACCTTTTATCAGTCTTGCTCCTTTGTTTTCTATGTTTTGTAATTTCTTAAGTTGCACATTTGGTAAATTATAATAGATAGAGTTGCACTTGTCAATCCTGGTAATAACACAGTTTATCACAAGTTTCTTTATAGAGTTATCGTCCAGGTACTTTCTTATAAACGCAATATTTCTTAGATGATAACCAGTAGTTTTTATTACAGTATTAATTTGGACATTTAGAGATAGGCTACATTCAAGAAATATACCTAGATCTCGAATTTTACTAGATATCGGCACCGAGTTATTATATATGTTCATTTGAATATCAGTTAAGTTTCTCATGCTGTTTTTCTGGCCCACCACCATGAATTCCGTTTTGTTCTCATTTAATTTTAGTTGTTTAAATGTCATCCATTCTCTAACACTATCAAGGATTCGGTTTAGAGTTTCAGTAGTGTTATGTATATATTTTATGGAGAAGTAAAATTGTATGTTATCTAAATATCTTTCGTTTATCAATTCTCGAATATGAACGGTCTTATTAACTACAGATTGTATATTTACTTAGCTACAGTTTATGACATGATCAATAATTTCCGCTAGTCTTTTCAATTCCAAGTCATAAACATTGCAGTCTCTAGAATTTACT
>NC_090734.1:91371421-91373921 GCF_036898095.1 Palaemon carinicauda
CTGCCTATGATTATCAGTGGCGTCAGAGTTTTCATATCAGCGGCCTGTCATTAATTAAATGATGCTTTGCATACGAGAAGTTATAGTAACGTTGCCAAATGGAATGTCATATATACCAGATTGTCGTCTTTATTTAAAACCTATGAATTAGTCCCCCCCCCCCCAACAAAAAAAAATGTAACGTGTAGTGTTCAAGTCCCTCTCAAACTCGTTAGCTTCTGTAGTGTCTGCAACCTCAATATCCTTGTGAGTTAAGGAGGAAGGGTTTGGGGGAGCCTATATGTCTACCTTCTGAGTCATTAGCCGCCTTTACCTTGCCCTTCTCTTTGAGGGTATGATTGCATACTTCCACATTGTCTATTCTAAAGTAAACATAATACATATCTAGTTCTCCTTTGAACAGACAGGATTTAATTGGCAATTAACATGAAATGCCCTTAGAGGGAATTGAAAAGGTTGGACACTATATATTAGTTGTAAGGATTCCACGCCGCTATGTATATAATATTTGATACTTATGTTCTGTCGATAAATCTATGATTGTTCTTTGCTTCATCAGATATGTAATTTTCAAACTCCAGTCAACTTAGAAAATTATAATTTACCTGAAAAAGTTTTTCCAGACCTGGCTTTTGTTTACTTTCGGTTAGCGATAAATGGCAGAAAATTTACTTTTATGTAATCGTGGGAGCTAAACTTAGTATGCTGTGGTGGAATTAGAAATAATATTTTTCTTGCTTGTGTGAGTTTGATCACGTTTCTATTTTTGACAATTTTTCTGCATATTCATAATTCAAATTATCGTCATCTTTCTTATCTTGGGGAGAAGGGTGGAAAGTGGTGACTTTGTTCTCTTTATCTCTATCTTTGTAGCCTAGTGGCAGTGCACTCGGTCCAAAAATTGAGTGAACAGTGTTCTATTTTGAAACCGAAAGTAGGGGAACGTTCTCCTAAACCAATTCATAATATAATCGCAGGTTTGTTTATCTGTCGGTCTCTTGCGTGATTAACCTCCATCCCTTTTTCTCTCTTAATGTCGAAGTTGGGGGATAATCCATAACATAAGATTCCCTTTGACGTTAAAACATCTACAACACAAACTGAAATGTCTTCATGACTTAAACTAGATATCCCCTTCTCCCTGATACATTACGCCAGCCTTCATGACTGCTGTATTCCAATATGGCATTTCAGACTGGAACTGAATCCTCCAAAACTTTCTTTAGCATTTGGTCAGAGATCTGCCACGACTTGGGAAATTTCAGTAAGACCGAGAAATATCCTGTGGAGTCCAATCTTGCATATTTTCATATTGTGGGGAGGATAGCTAAAGTGAGGGGGAGGGGTAGGGAGAGAGAAACAATGAGAGGGGGAGCGACAAGGGTGGTTGGGATTGGGCTGTTTAAGGAGATCTCCAAGATCTCCAAAGACTGAGATTACTTTTAATATTATTCAAACGGTTTCCAGCAGGTGCCACGATTCTATTTTACCATTCATATCAACTTTGAATATATTTATTTTCATGTATATTTTTAACATATTGTTATAATGAACAGGTATTTGTTGCAAAAACCTATTCCCTTCAAAATCAATAATCCCACTTAATTGTAGTAAACAATTATCACAAGCAATATGAAATTATTGCTCAACCAACTTTGCTTCGTTGAAATAACATTTTATTCAACGATGTTCAATATCCTTTTTGCTTTATATTGGACTGATCATTTTTGGACCAAGGATCAGAAATGAATTCTTAAAACATGATCCTATTTTCCATTGAAGTTAAAGTTGATGTTTTCAGAACGCCTGCTGTGTATCACGCCTTACTAAATTTGGTTAGCGTATATATTTTCTTTTTTATTAAATTATATATACAATATATATACTGTATATATATATATATATATATATATATATATATATATATATATATATATATATATATATATATGTATGTATATATATATATATATATATATATATATATATATATATATATATATATATATATATATATATATATATATATATATATATATATATATATATACACTAAGAAATCTAAGTGAAAATAAAGACATTATATACACACACACACATATATATATATATATATATATATATATATATATATATATATATATATATATATATATGTATATATATATATATATATATATATATATATATATATATATATATATATATATATATATGTATATATATATATATATATATATATATATATATATATATATATATATATATATATATATTTATATATATATATATATATATATATATATATATATATATATATATATTCATATTATATAAATAAATATATATATATATATATATATATATATATATATAAATGTGTGAATATGATATATATATATATATATATATATATATATATATATATATATATATATATATATATATATATATATATATATATATATATGTGTGTGTGTGTGTGTGTGTGTGTGACTGT
>NC_090734.1:91378921-91381421 GCF_036898095.1 Palaemon carinicauda
TGGGTGATATATACATTGATTGAAATCACGTGTGCTAGTGATATATGTTCATTTAAAAGAACCACGTATTACAATCTCACGATCCAGCTATCATGGTGGAGATGGCTTTATTTCAGGTCTATGAACAGATTCCTAAATTCGACAGGAATATGTACGGAGATTTGTCATAAACTTTTATCTCTCATGATAGCTCACTTGGTTGAGTCACTGTAGGCATGGTTTCCCGCCGCACAGTTGGGGGTTCGAAACTCCACCCGGCCAGAAGCTGTTACCATAAAATGAATTCCAAGTGGATATAGGTTCCCAAGATAGAATTCAGTATTAAATGCCATTCGTGGGTGATATATACATTGATTGAAATCACGTGTGCTTGTGATATATGTTTATTTAAAAGAACCATATGTTACAAACTCATGATTCAGCTATCATGGTGGAGATGGGTTTATTTCATGTCTATGAACATATTCCTGAATTCGATAGGAATATGTACAGAGATTTGTTATGAACTTTTATCTCTCTTGATAGCTCACTCGGTAGAGTCACTGTAGGCATGGTTTCCAGCTAAATAGTTGGGGGTTCTAATCTCCACCCGGCCAGAAGCTGTTACCATAAAATGAATTCCAAGTGGATATATATATTCCCAAGATAGAATTCGGTATTAAATGCCAATTGTGGGTGATATATACATTGAATGAAATCATGTGTGCTTGTGATATATGTTCATTTAAAAGAACCACGTGTTACAAACTCACGATTGTGCTATCATGGTGGAGATGGCTTTATTTTAGTTCTATGAACAAATTCCCGAATTCGACAGGAATATGTACGGAGATTTGTCATAAACTTTTATCTCTCTTTATAGCTCACTCGGTAGAGTCACTGTAGGCATGGTTTCCAGCCGCACAGTTGGGGGTTTGAATCTCCACCCGGCTAAAAGCTGTTACCATAAAATGAATTCCAAGTGGATATATATTCCCCTGATAGAATTCGGGATTAAATGCCATTCGTGGGTAATATATACATTGATTGAAATCACGTGTGCTTGTGATATATGTTCATTTAATAGAACTACGTGTTACAAACTCACGATTCAGCTATCATGGTGGAGGTGGGTTTTTTTCAGGTCTATGAACAGATTCCTGAATTCGACAGGAATATGTAAGGAGGTTTGTCATAAACTTTTATCTCTTTTGATAGCTCAGTCAGTAGAGTCACCGTAGGCATGGTTTCCCGCCGCACAGTTGGGGGTTCGAATCTCCAAACGGCCAGAAGCTGTTACCATAAAATGAATTCCAAGTTGATATATATTCCCAAGATAGATTTCGGTATTAAATGCCATTCGGAGGTGATATATACATTGATTGAAATCACGTGTGCTTGTGATATATGTTCATTTAATAGAACTACGTGTTACAAACTCACGATTCAGCTATCATAGTGGAGATGGGTTTATTTCAGGTCTATGAATATATTCCTGATTTCAACAGGAATATGTACGGAGATTTGTCATAAACATTTATCTCTCTTGATAGCTCACTTGGTAGAGTTACTCTAGGCATGGTTTCCAGCCGCACAGTTATGGGTTCGAATCTCCAACCGGAAAGTAAGCTGTTACCATTAAGTGAATTCTAATTGGATATATATTCCCAAGATAGATTTTGGTATTAAATGCCATTCGTGGGTGATATATACATTGATTGAGATCACGTGTGTTTGTGATATATGTCTATTCATTTAAAAGAACCACGTGTTACAAACTCATGATTCAGCTATCATAGTGGAGATGGGTCTATTTCAGATCTATGAACAGATTCCTGAATTCGACAGGAATATGTACAGAGATTTGTCATAAACTTTTATCTCTCTTGATAGCTCACTTGGTAGAGTCACTGTAGGCATGGTTTTCCCGCCGCACAGTTGGGGGTTCGAATCTCCACCCAGCCAGAAGCTGTTACCATAAAATGAATTCCAAGTGGATATATATTCCCAAGATAAAAATTCGGTATTAAATGCCATTCGTGGGTGATATATACATTGATTGAAATCACGTGTGCTTGTGATATATGTTCATTTAAAAGAACCACGTGTTACAAACTCACAATTCAGCTAACATGGGGAAGAGGGCTTTATTTCAGGTCTATGAACAAATTCCTGAATTCGACAGGAATATGTACAGAGATTTGTCATAAACTTTTATCTCTCTTGATAGCTCACTCGGTAGAGTCACTGTAGGCATGGTTTCCAGCCTCACAGTTGGGGGTTCGAATCTCCATCCGGCTAGAAGTTGTTACCATAAAATGAATTCCAAGTGGATATATATTCCCAAGATATAATTCGGTATTAAATGCCATTAGTTGGTTGTATATACATTGATTGAAATTACGTGTGCTTGATATATATGTTCATATAAAAAAAACCACGTGTTACAAACTCACGATTCAGCTATCATGGTGGAGGTGGGTTTAATTCAGGTCTATGAACAGATTCCTGAATTTGACAG
>NC_090734.1:91386421-91388921 GCF_036898095.1 Palaemon carinicauda
CCCCAAACTGTCAAAACGCTCCAACGTTAGTGTGGCATTTAAGAGTAGCAATACAATAAAAACAGCCCTAATAAAGATATTCTCATGCCATTATCAAGGGATGTGTATATCGCATCCCCTGCAATTCATGTGAAAAACAATCTATATTGGTCAAACTGGTAAAGCCCTTGAAAAGAAAATTGAACAACATAAGAAAAGATTCAGATATACTCAAGATAATAATGAAGTGATTGTCCCCGTTAGAGATAAAAATCACACTATTAATTGGCCATGTGAAGGGAAATTGGTTCATTAAAAAACTTATTGCAATGAAACATCATAGAGTCCAGTTTCATAAGAGAAACCTTTGATATCATCTTGAATATTGTAGTTAGAATGTACATAGCCTACTCGATGCATTTATATGCAGAGATTTGGAAGCTTCACGAAATATCTTTAACTATTTAATGTAGAACTGAAATTACCGTAGATAATAAATATCACTGTGAAATTAATCTATAGACCTTAGCCAGCACATACTTGTAGGTACAATTATTACATAAAGTATACATAATCACTTTGTCTTATATATTGTTATAATAGATGTAAGTATTGATATGTTTGTAATTGCATGTTCAGGTTCATAGGTTATATTTACATAACTGTATATGCATGTTAATTATGTGTGCAAACATGTATATGTAAGTCTAAATACCTATGTATATGTCTTGGCATATGTGTAGGTATGTATATACAAATATGTATACTTGTATGTGTAAGTGTACATATATATATATATATATATATATATATATATATATATATATATATATATATATATATATATATATATATATATATATATATATATATATATATTTACACACACACACACACACACACACACACATATATATATATATATATATATATATATATATATATATATATATATATATATATATATATATATATATATATGTATATATATATATATATATATATATATATATATATATATATATATATATATATTTACACACACACACACACACACACACACACACACATATATATATATATATATATATATATATATATATATATATATATATATATATATATATATATGTGTGTGTGTGTGTGTGTGTGTGTGTGTATGTATAGATATGCATGTATATATACATATGCATGTATATATACATATGCTTTTGCTTCTGTATTCGTAATGATAAGGCTATCCCCCATTAATTTAAAGAAATTGTACTGGACGCATAAATGACACTTTCTGGTACGTAACTAATGACACTTCCTGGTACGTGGCTAATGAGGGGTGGACTCCTCCCAGAAACACCTGAGAACAGCCAGGTAGCTGGTTTGGGAGTGCATTATCGTTTTATAAATCTCTCTATGTATGTTCGTATGTTTAATGTAATGTCTGAAATATAAAGAAACCTTGTTCAATGAACCAGTCCTCTGAAAAACTATCACGAAACTAGTCAGAACGTAAATCTTATCATTCCTATTTTCATTTTCCTTGTGTTTCGTTTGCATGTATATACATATATATATATATATATATATATATATATATATATATATATATATATATATATATATATATATATATATATATATATATATATATATATATATATATATATATATATATTAGCTGACAAGAAAGATGGCTGAAAGAAGAGTGAGGGCAGTTAGCTAGCTAACAATGGTATGGAAGAATTTGGAAAGTTAGAAAATATCAAAAGTAACATACAGTAAAGTGTGGTTTTGCTATACTTTATTTTGTATAAAAGTAATTATTTTCTTATAGTCTTAAAGATAACTTTGTACAATCAATGATTATTTTTCTTTTAGTTTTTGTTTACTGTTATTTTTTGCTACCGGCATAGTATTTTTTCTTGCTGAAGTTGATCCTTTTACATTCTACAAAATGAGAGAGGTGAAGATATGGGAGGCTTTGTAGTGAGGCTTGTATTTCTCCTGTTGATTCATACTTGCATTTCTTGCAAATTTCGTCATGTGTGGAATCCTGCATATCCTGCTGTATATTCTGAAGTACTTGAAACTGACCTTCTTTAATTTTACGGATCTTTTGTTTTATTTATTGAGAGGAATGCTTTGCTGGTAAATTAACATCTGACATCATACTATTTATTATTGAAGGGTAGAATCTTCCTTGATTGAATCCCAATTTTATTACTATATTTTGTTATTGTCGCAATTTTTGTGTGTTTATTATACTCTTTAAAATAATATTTACAATACTCTGATAATTCCCTTTATAGGTATCAGTCACTTTGGGGTAACTTCTATTGTTGCTTGTAGTGGAAGCTAGATCCTCTCTAAGTGGACATTTTGTTGCTAAAGTTCTGTGTTGTTGATTGCAGTCAACACGTTTCCTTTAATGTATTGTCATATGATGAGCCTTTAGAGCAAAGTTGAAGTTTTTATTTAGAATACTGTATACCTTATAAATGATCATAAGAATTAGCATTTATAG
>NC_090734.1:91395583-91403083 GCF_036898095.1 Palaemon carinicauda
TCCTACTACTATGCTCATTGACCCTTTCACACCGAGGTACCTCTCTCATAAATACAGTCTTACACACATCACTTTCATTCTCACTGCTATCATCACTGCTACTTTCCTTCTTGTTTCCTACTTCCTCGCTAGAATATAAAGAATCTAATTCCACACTCATACTCCTATCCTTAATCATGCTCTTCCTAGCCCTTTTCTGACTCACCACTTTCACCCATTCACGATCATCTTTGCTCTCACCCTGACACTTTTTCTTCTTTTTCTTCACATCATTTTTACATTTCCTTTCATCCTTCATCTCACCTTTCTGTTCATCCTTACTATACCTAGTCCCTTTAACTTCAATATCACTATTACTATCACATTCACTATCACTTCCTTTCCCATTATCACTTAACTTACCCTTCTCTTCCACTATCAACCCATTACCCGTAGCAGAGGCCACTCCTCCGACTGCACCTTCCCCATGAAAGTTTTCATCATCCCTATTACTTTCCCCATCATAGCTTCCAATCTTTTCTCCATTCGTTCTTCATTCCCTCGCATCCTCAACTCAAAGCCTTCTTCCACTCTCTCTACAGTTCCCTTTAGCGCTTTAAATTCCTTTTTCATCACCTCATTCTCAACTAAGCCTCTTATTCTCATGCAACAATTTCTCCTCTCGCTCCTTAGCCAACCACAATTCCTACCTCAGTATCTTGTTCTGTTCTTCCATTTTCATCAACCTTAATCTAATATCTTATCTTATCAGTCCTTCGTCTAAGAGTCCATCTTCCTATCCCACCTCAGCAGTCCCTGTTCGGGCGACAAAATAATGTGGCAGGATGTTGCAAAAACAACCACCACACCCTTAAATCTTACTTACTGACAATTGTCTCCGCAACACAAACTTTCCCCTTACGTTATCTAAAACCAGACTTTTATACAAAAGGACGAAATGAACAAAAACATAACCTTAAAACTGTATATTTCTTACAAACTATAATAAATCCAACCCAAAACCCTCCGCATTCAAAGTACTTAAAACTAAACATAACAATATTAAATATAAAAAAACCTAAAACCATTCAAATAAAAAAACCCTAACAAACTTAAAATTACCACACCCCAAAACCAATATTTGTTTATGTGTGGACCTCTTTATCCACACTAGGGCCAAAAGTCCTTTTAGGCCAAAACCACAACTCTCTGGTAGACGCAACACTGGCACAATCTGCTATAACTGCCTCACTTAATTGGGCAGTCTTTATCATCACCATCACCACCATCATCATCATCATCATCATCAATAACAGCAATCGAAATCGTAATTGTAATAAACAGGCCAGGTCATCAACCGTTGGTCAATCCACTAGAGCATTCTAAATACAATCAAGTTCCTTAAACAAGCCAGGTCATCAACAGTCAATTTCACATTCAAGTGAACTCTCTCCAAAGGAGGAATTACGGCTCAGAAAATCAATCAACATTTCCACGCTGGTAATAAAGAATAATAAATATAATCCAGTATCACACACACAACCGCCTCTATCAGCAGTCAAATCAAAAAGCCTTCGATCCGAAACATTTACCATTCTCCTAACATAGCTAAAAGTAAACAAACAACCTCATTTATCCCAACAGTCTTTCTCACAACAAACAATCGATACACTAACTACCGCCCCCACTTTCTCTCTCTCTCTCTCTCTCTCTCTCTCTCTCTCTCTCTCTCTCTCTCTCTCTCTCTCTCTCTCTCTCTCTCTCCCGGCGTCAATGACCTTAGATGTCAGGATGCCTGAAAACTTTAAATCAATCAATCAATCAATCAATCTCTCTCTCTCTCTCTCTCTCTCTCTCTCTCTCTCTCTCTCTCTCTCTCTCTCTCTCTCTCTCTCTCAGGATTTGGCAAAAACAAGAGGAAAAATAAAACAAAAAAAATCCTCCACAACGTTCAAGTAACGATGTTAACTAAACAAAAGGACCTTTTTCTTAACCTCCCCGAGGCCTCTGTTCAGGGAGGCTGATCCAGACGCCTTCATTGAATAAATATATTCAGTTTGGGATCCACTGAAAATAAACCTCTCAGGGAATAATCTTCTCGTTTCTAACGTCACTGCCTTCTCTCACCATAGAAGGAAGCGTGGGCTGGACTTGTATTGGTTGAGCGAAAAGAAATGGGAAAGAGTGAAAAGATGTGAGAAAGAGAAATCTTTATTAGTTAGGACAATTCGTGGCAGTTTTCCTTTTTGAAATATGATGGTTAACAGTTATTAATGATGTATTGGTATTTATCGTTTTATAAGATATTTTTTGTGGAATACTTGTTTGCAATTTATTTACATGAATAAAGTAAAATAAGAAGTACTTAAAGTTGGAATAAAAGACGATAAAAAAATACATATATGTAAGTATTCTTATGATTCTATTGCAATTTTAGTTGTCTGGAAAAAATAGTAGATTTTAAGGGATTACAGTCAAATTCACTTGTAAAGTGGATTATTTTGCCTTTATTCATTGAAATATATATTATCCCTTAATATTTACATAATGTTTTTTTTTTTCTTATTTGATTTGTCAATGAACATTTAGCCAAAAACATGTTCTTGAGCATTATAATTTTATTCAGTTAAAAGGAAATTTTAAGCGTTTTTTCCTACAAAAATCTTCGTTTTTTCATTTTTACTCTTTTAGATATTATATATTTTGTAACATTATTTTGCATTGGCTAAAACTAGAAATCTTTTAGTCTCCTTTAATAAAAACCAAAATATTGTACCTTTGTCCTTTTTTTTATTAGAATATTAATATCTTATTGTTCATTACAAAATAATTACGGTATATTAAGGATGTAATGAAGGAATGCAAATATACATTTCAATCTGAAACTGAAAATGATGAGGAAAATGTACAGAATCTGCTGTTGATAAGTTACAGGCAGATCTACATGAAAATTCCTACGATGCGAGAAATGTATAGATAAGATGAAAATTGTAAGAGAGAGAGAGAGAGAGAGAGAGAGAGAGAGAGAGAGAGAGAGAGAGAGAGAGAGAGAGAGAGAGAGAGAGAGAGATATTTCATCATATATCAATTAGCAGTCTTTTTGTGGCCGCTATCAACTTTTGTGACATATCATGTTTGTTCTACTTTTTAGAATCAATACTTGGATTTAGTGTGCTACGTTTTATCGTTTAAAACCAGGCGCCATAAGACGCTGTACCTCTTGCTTCTACTAATTATGCAGTAAAGATATGAAGCGACTAAAGAATATTTCGTAAACAGCTTTTGTAAATCACCTGGAATATCTATCATTAATAAGTGTTTACAATCAATAGTGTAGTTGAGAATTAATAATAAGACACTGACATATGAAGTGAAAACACATTTGAACGAGTTTCACCAAGCGTTTGTTGAATGAAAAATATTCAACAAAACCTCAACAAATCCCAAAAATTATACAGAGAATCGTCCAATCATACAAAATCTCTCGCCCCGTCTTTCCAAATATGCTTAAGAATTTCCATGTAGAGCAAAGAACAAAAAATAATCTTGTTTGCGTCAGAAAAAAGAAGCCAAGAAAAAGAAAAGGAGTCTTAAAGTAGTTTCATAAGAAGAGATATTGGAACTGTGCAATCATGTTGAAGGAGAGGAATTGTGGAACCCAAGCCAGATTCATTGGTAGATTCGTGTAAGTGGAAGACCTGAAAATCTGAAATGGAATTTCCATAAATCACAAGTGTCTTCCTTTTCATTTCGGATTTTGATCTGGATACTTGGGATTTTTGTTTTGTTTTGTTTTGAGGTTTATTGAAATATACAACTTTTTCTGGTTTTCTGAGAATGGCCATCTTTTTAGTTTGTTTGTTTCGTGGTTATGAGAAAATAAAACGTGTGTCTATTTGTAGATTGGTGGGTAGGGTATGCATTTCGGGTATTTTTTTTTTCCTCTATGAAAAGTAGGTTTCTTGATGCAATGCAGCCTGATAAATTCGTATATTTTATGTTTGCATAAATTTATATGGCACCAAATCCTTATGAAATTAGTTTTATCTAAAGATTGAAGTAAAAAACTTATGATTTCTTCAGAAAAATCTTTACGTAATTACATTATAACATCTCTGGAAATTCAGGTAGTAATTTTGCAGCTTCATTTATACCTGGTAGAAATAATTTTTGTATCTAGCGGTAGTATCTCACCAGTCACCCGTTGAGATACTACCGCTAGAGAGTTATGGGGTCTTTTGACTGGCCAGACAGTACTACATTGGATCCTCCTCTCTGGTTACGGTTCATTTTCCTTTTGCCTACATACACACTGAATAGTCTGGCATATTCTTTACATATTCTCCTCTACCCTCATACACCTGACAACACAGATTACCAAACAATTCTTCATCACCCAAGGGGTTACTGCACTGTAATTGTTCAGTGCCACTTTCCTCTTGGTAAGGGTAGAAGAGACTCTTTAGCTATGGTAAGCAGCTCTTCTAGGAGAAGGACACTCCAAAATCAAACCACTGTTCTCTAGTCTTGGGTAGTGCCATAGCCTCTGTACCATGGCCTTTCACTGTCTTGGGTTAGAGTTCTCTTGCTTGAGGGTACACTCGAGCACACTCTCCTATCTTATTTCTCTTCCTCTTGTTTTGTTAAAGTTTTTATAGTTTATATAGGAGATATTTATTGTTGTTACTCTTCTTAGAATATTTTATTTTCCTTTTTTCCTTTCCGCACTGAGCTATTTTCCCTGTTGGAGCCCCTGGGCTTATAGCATACTGCTTTTCCAACTAGGGTTGTAGCTTAGTAAGTAATAATAATAAGTAATAATAATAATAATAATAATCTGAATATTCAAAGTGTTGGGGTCCTTTTCCTTCCAAAAGTCTGCTGATTTCTTAATCAACCTATGTAAATTTGAATATATATGAAAAATAATATAAAAAAAAATAAACGTTAAATCGAAATATGATAATATTACAAGGGATTTTAGGTAATAGGGACTGGATAGATTGCGAAATTTTCGCTGAGCAATCATCAAAATAATTTTTTAAGGTTTGGTATTTGTATGGGTTTTTGCTTAACGATTGTAGGAGGGAAGAATGGAGTGGAAAGATAAGAAAATGAAAAGGAACTGATTGGACGCTATAAACAATATTTTCAACGATTTTTTTTATTTTGAAAAAAAAACATGACAATGTCAGGGTCTCTCTCTCTCTCTCTCTCTCTCTCTCTCTCTCTCTCTCTCTCTCTCTCTCTCTCTCTCTCTCTCTCTCTCTCTCTCTCTCTCTCTTTATATATATATATATATATATATATATATATATATATATATATATATATATATATATATATATATATATATATATATATATGTATATATGTATAAATACAGTATATATATATATATATATATATATATATATATATATATATATATATATATATATATATATATATATATATATATATATATATATACAGTATATATATATATATATATATATATATATATATATATATATATATATATATATATATATATATATATATATATATATATATATATGTGTGTGTGTATATATATATATATATATATATATATATATATATATATATATATATATATATATATATGTGTGTGTATATATATATATATATATATATATATATATATATATATATATATATATATATATATATATATATATATATATATATATGTATATACATATATATATATATATATATATATATATATATATATATATATATATATATATATATATATATATACATACACTTATATTATATATTAATACATTTATTGTACATGTAAAAGCATATATTAATAATAAGCTTTAAAACAGAATGTGCAAAATAAGTCCTTATTTTCTATAGAAGGAAGAGGACCGCAAATTAATGTCAATCCTTACCTTTATATTTGAAGAAAACCTTTATAATAACCACCTGCGAATACATATAGAAATAAAAGAAATATAAAGGAGACTTATCTTCTTCAATCGAGTTTTTAAATTCAGATTAAAAATATAAAAAACATACCTTCTCAACCAGGAATGTTTTTTGGAAGCAAGATACAAATTGGCCCACTTCTTCTTTGCGAGGATTCGTCGCAACTTCCGCCTAACAAAAGGAAGACGATCCCATTTTGCTAATTAGTTGGGAATCGTCGTCGTCTGTAAGTTTTCCCTATAATGATCAAAGTTAGGTAATAAAGGTTGAGATGAGGAGCATTCACATCTCATTTAAGCCTAATTAATAGGAAATTAGTTTTAATTTGGTAAAAAATAAGGTCACTTTTTGTCACCGCATAAGCTTATTTCTTTACGTCAAAAAAAAATTATTTTATTTATTTGATAATATTCACTGTCAAACTTAATAAAAAAAATTCATATTAGAGAGATAATTCTTATTTTTGCAATAGATTTTCTTTTGAAACAAATATTTTCATTTTATATTTATTTCTTATAGGCCTTTTAATATATAAGAGTTAATATAACTGCATTTATGATAATTTGTAGAAAGATCATTCGACTTTATTAATTTACAAACACTATCAAACAAACATACGCTGATGGATCCAGGATAATGAAAGAGAACTAATTTGGTATTTTCTTAAAGAGTGGCTATTATTATTATCCTTTCTCTGAAGTTTGTTTTAGAGAGTACTTAATAAAATCAATCAGATATTGATAGTATTTGAATTGATTGTATCCGCGTTGATAACATGGATATCAACATCAATTGTAAAGGTGATGATTAAATTAAAAACAAAGGAAACAATAATAGTAATAATGACAATAACGGCAAACGTATAATAATTTTGAACCATCAAATTCAGTTTTAATGAGAAATCATAAAGAATAAAACAATGATATTAAGGAATTGATTTCAAGTTTTAAATGAAAAACTTAACGAAAGAAAACAGTAAAAGTATAAATCGAGAAATAATAGGGTCCATTAAGCGTAGCCCATTTTTTTTTAATTCTCTTCAATAATTAGATCCTGCATTTCCTTTCGAAGGAGTTTGCAAAGGGCTTGCTATCCAAAAAGAGCCAACGAAGAGAGATTCTAGCAAGAAAGAGTGACCTCCAGATATTTAATTTTAATGAGGGAAATTGTCTGTGGGGACAATAATCTTGAGGATTTATTTGTGTGTGTGTATGTGTGTATGTTTGACGTAGTAATGTTTCTTTAGAGCGCCAGTGCCCCTACTTTCAGGTTCCGTCATTGGTAGAACTTCTGGAGCGAAAATGATTCTTAGGGTGATCGGGTTGCTTGTCACAGACAGTTTCGAATAACCTGTAGATCTCATATGGACCTTAGCTGGGTATCTCAGGGACGATGCTTTTACTTTGAACTGCTTTCTGATGCATGGCGGCTCTGACGCCCTTGTTGCTTTTACTCTGCATTTCGTGGGTGTGTGTGGAAATACATCAAATCCTGAAAGTTAATATGGAGATTCGGATACATGAATGTACTTTAGTTTTACAGCATAATATTGAAGTA
>NC_090734.1:91405583-91408083 GCF_036898095.1 Palaemon carinicauda
CAAGGCAGAAAGATATTGCCGTTGATAAGCAGACTAGGCGTTGGACTGTCGAGTGAAGGCGTGCACATGAGGTAAGTAGGTCATGCGAATGATGAAGGGCGTAACTTCCAAGAAGTAGTGAAAGGGACGGATAAACAAGTGCACCACCAGCAATTTGAGGTTGAAGGCACAGTACCTGGATTCAGACTTGGTCAGTTTCCTACTGAAGAAGCACCAATGAGTGGAGCAAGCTATTGACCACCTACTTGAATATTATATGTGGCATGGAAAATGTGAGAGCCGCAGTGATTGATAATGCATTCTTAGCATTGTAGAAGGCCACTTCTTGAAGGGTACTGCATCCAAGTATTTTGGTTTGCACTCGAGGGAGGCGTAGACAGTGGCAAGAATTGCGTAAATGTGTGGCAGGCAACTGTGATATGCTGATCATGCCCATAAATTCTTGCAATGCTTTGACGGTCAAGGAAGTGGGGAAGTTCTGAATAGCTGCTACCATTTCTTGGATGGGGTGGACTCCTTCAGGAGTGATATAATACGCTAAAGAACAATACTTCTTTGGCGCCAAAGGAACACTTGTCGTACCAGACTGCAAGGCCGCTTTGTTGTAGGCGGTCGAGCATGATGCATAGGTGATAGAGGTGTTACTCTTAGGAGGAAGAGAACTTACACAGTTGGGGAGGTCCTCTAAAATGCCGTCCATGAGACGTTGCAAAGTGGTCCCATTATTAAAAAGGCCAAAAAAGGAGTAACTGAAGGTGTATGTACCGAAGAGGGAGATGATGGTAGTCTTGGGGATGTTTTCTGGGTTCATGGGGACCTGATAATACCCCTTCAGGAGGTTGAACGTGGAGAAAACATTCACTTCATGAGAGTAGGAAGTTATGTTGGTGTCGTTTGGGAAGGGGTAGTGATCCAGTTTTATATTCATGCTCGGGTGCCTGTTATCCCCATATGGTTGCAGAACGATGTGTAAGGGTGATAACCATGGGCTTGAGGCCTTTTGGCAAAGGCCCATTTCCTCCATATGATGCCAGACATTTGAATCTGGCAATTACTGGTATCCCTCTCGTTTCTTGATATGATGATGAATACCGGGTTATGCAGGAAATGTCGGCTTTTGATGAAGTTCTGGATGGAAACCTTCAGTGTACGATGTGAGTAGGTGGGTGTAGGAAACCTGTGAAATGCTGATGTGGAGAGCAAGGTCAGAGGGTGAGGGTAGAGAGGTGAGCAGCATCGACCAGAAGGTGATAATGGGAGAGGAAATCAGCGCCGACGATTAGAAATATGATGTCAGCAACAATAAACTTCCAGTAATATTTGACGCTTCCAAACAATAATGTGAGGTTCTCGTAATCATGGGTGGGGAATGCAGATCCCTTGGCAGCTACTTAGTGAATGCAGCAGATTTAGAAAAACTATGTTGTGTCCTGCTGAGTGGCCTTGGCAGAAGAGAACGGCTAGTACCCGTGTCTACCAAAAATTGCACGCCTATACCTGCATCGTTTAAAAAGGAAAAGACAAGTGGCAGGGAATGCCACCGTCACAAGCAATGCCCAACTTACATGTTTTTTGGCCACTGACAGCCATTCAAACATTTTTTTCGCAGCAGCCCCAAATCTGGAGTGATAATAGCGTACATGCGGCTAATGGACATCAGTAACTGGCTGTAGAGGTCGTTGGTTAGGGCGGGGGCTAGTGATAGCTAGTTTTGTTGTTTCTCCGGCACGTCACGGAGTGGACATCTGTGTCAAACGCATTCATGTCAAGTCCGGTCGATTTCGAATAGTTGTCCATTTCGTCTGGAGTGGAGGCATTGATGGAGATCGTGAAGGTGGTAAAGCAGCTGCTCTTCACAAGGGCGTCGACTTTGGTCACCAGATCATTCATAGGCAAAATATTGACACTGCGGATTGCAACGTATACAGGTTTGGTTAGGCGCCGTACCCGAAGGGCACGAAGTAGATTCACTTCATGGGGAGAGCTGTGTGTTGCATGTGAGCGCTACTGATCCTATCCCTCATGGCGAATGGAGCTTTTTGGCTCCCTAATCGGTGTTGGGAAAGCTGAAAAAGTTTAGCTATTCGGTCAACTGGTGATAGTAAGTACTGCTCCAGGAGGCATCTTTTGAGGGAATCGAATGCTATTGGGGTGTCCAGTTGGTCATAAAGCCAATCTGATATTTCTGAGAAAGTGTCTTCGGGAATCGCTGCGAGAACTTAGTCTGCTTTGGTACTTGAGCAAGTTATGCCCTTAGTCCTAAACTGGACCTTCTCCATGCACTGAAACCAGGCGAAGGCCTCTCTACTGGCAAAGCGGGCTAGTTTCAAGGGTGTGGTGTTGATAGTAGAGTCAGTGCTAGAGGGGGCATCATCAAACAGATACTGCAGTGAAGGGGAAGGTGGGAAAGAGCTGGACACTCCTGTGGACACCAATGCGTGAGGTGCCAGGTAGGTGATAACTGAGAGGCAAGGTGAATGCAAATAAACTCTATTAAACA
>NC_090734.1:91410583-91418083 GCF_036898095.1 Palaemon carinicauda
CTACCAGAACTGCGTCACAATCGCTCGGCATTCATTCCTATTTCTAGCAAGCACTCTTGCCTCTCTCACATCTATCCTCCTATCACCCAGAGCTTTCCTCACTCCATCCATCCACCCAAACCTTGGCCTTCCTCTTGTACTTCTCCCATCAACGCTTGCATTCTCCTCTTCTATAACAGACAGCCATTTTCCATTCTCTCAACATGGCCAAACCCCCTCAACACATTCATATCAACTCTGGCTGCTAACTCAATTCCTATATCCGTTCTTCAACCTTCACCACTTCGTTCCTAACCCTATCTACTTGAGATACACCAGCCATACTCCTTAGACACTTCATCTCAAACACATTTAATTTATCTCTCTCCTTCACTCTCATTCCCCAAAACTCTGATCCATACATCACAGTTGGTACAATCACTTTCTCATACAGAACTTTCTTTACATTCATGCCCAACCCTCTGTTCTTTACCACTCCCTTCACTGCCCCCAACACTTTGCATCCTTCATTCACTCACTGACCCTACATCTGCTTCCACTTCCATCATTTGCTGCAACAACAGACCCTAAGTACTTAAACTGATTATCTACCTTCTCAAGTAACTCTCCATTCAACATGACATTCAACCTCGCACTACCTTCCCTTCTCGTACATCTCATAACCTTACTCTTACCCACATTAACTCTCAACTTCCTTCTCTCACATACCCTTCCAAATTCCTGTCATTAATCGGCCAAGCTTCTCTTCCGCGTCTGCAACCAGTACAGTATCATCCGCAAACAACAACTGATTTACCTCCCATTCATGATCATTCTCGTCTACCAGTTTCAATCCTCGTCCAAAGCACTTGAGCATTCACCTCTCTCACCACTCCATCAACATACAAGTTAAACACCAATGGTGACATCCCACATCCTGTCTCAGCCCCACTCTCACCGGAAACCAATCGCTCAGTTCATTTCCTATCCTAATACACGCTTTACTACCTTTGTAGAAATTATTCACTGCTTGCAACAACCTTCCACCAATTCCATATAACCCTCATCACATTCCACATTGCTTCCCTATCACTCTCTCATACGCTTTCTCATACGCAGCATACACCTTACCTTTTGCTAAATATTTCTCGCATATCTGCCTAACTGTAAAAATCTTATTCATACATCCCCTCATCCTCTACCTCTTCTAAAACCACCCTGTACTTCTAAGATTGCATTCTTTGTTTTATCCTTAATCCTATTAATCAGTTACTCTACCATACACTTTTCCAACCACACTCAACAAACTAATACCCCTTGAATTGCAACACTTATGCATATTTCCCTTACCCTTGTATAGTGGTACAATACATGCACAAACCCAATCTACTAGTACCATTGACAACACAAAACACATATCAAACAATCTCACAAACCATTCAAGTAGTCACACCGCCTAACTTCAACATCTCAGCTCTCACACTATCCATACCAGATGCTTTTCCTACTCTCGTTTCCTCTAGTACTCTCCTCACTTCCTCTCTTGTAATCTCTCTCTCATTTTCATCTCCCATCACCGGCACCTGAAATCATGCAACAGCTATTATATCTGTCTCCCTGTTTTTCTCAACATTCAGTAAACTTTCAAAATATTCCGCCCACCTTTTCCTTGCCTCCTCTCCTTTTAATAACCTTCCATTTCCATCTTTCACTGTCTCTTCAATTATTGAGCCAGCCTTCCTTACTTTCTTCACTTCTTTCCAAAACTTCTTATTCTCTTCATATGAATGACCCAATCATATATATATATATATATATATATATATATGTATATATATATATATATATATATATAAATGTATATATATATATATATATATATATATATTTATATATATAGGTGTGTATATATATATATATATATATAAATGTATATATATATATATATATATATTTATATATATATAGGTGTGTATATATATATATATATATATGTATATATTAATGTCTGGATTCTCTTAACTACCTCGGGATCAGAGCCCCAGGCGAAATCACACAAAGACAAGAGCCTGGGGCTCTGATCCCGAGGTCGTTAAGAGAATCCACACATTAATGTATCAAAAATATATATGGCTTATTTGAATATGAAAAACACGTCTAAATGTGCAAAATTTATCATTAATTGAATGCCAAGTAACAAACTACCAATTAGCTACGATGGTGAAGATGGGTTGATTTCAATTCTAAGTACAAAATATCTGAATTCGACAGGTATAAGTACAGAAGAATTGTCATTGACTTTTGTCTTTCTTCGTGGACAAGTGGCTTAGTCACTGTCTATACAAGCTTGCCGACCAGGGTTCGATTCCCGGCCGGACCCAAGTTCTTGTCTTTGTGATATATATATATATATATATATATGTGTGTGTGTGTGTGTGTGTGTGTGTGTATGTGTGAGTGTGTATTTGAATAACAAATTTTTTACCTCTGTTTAAATATGCATGTTAAAATCAAGACCTTTTGGGCTAGTCTGTATAGATACACTTCATTTTAAGTACACGTTCAATATTTTGACAGAGAGAGAGAGAGAGAGAGAGAGAGAGAGAGAGAGAGAGAGAGAGAGAGAGAGAACCTGAAAAGAAATTTCAAATAACCAAACACTGGTATTTGCCACTTGTTTCTGTATAATCAACTACTGGTGATGGCAGAGTTATCTATTGAGATGAACTTCATAGTAACCTTGGGTACATGGAAGTGACCTTCCACAAACAATAATAAAAATGTCTGTATTTGTTTAATTCTTTTTATGTTTGTTAGATGAAAATTGTTTTGATCATTTTATCCATCCATTTTAAGAGTCAGCGCAAATGATGTGACGCAAAGTTATTTTTATGTCAAATATAATACGAATAGCATGACAGTATTCATTACTGTAGCATATTTTTTATTAGTGTTAACAGTATTATTACTATATTTATAGAAAAAAAGGAAATATCTATACGATAAAAAAGTCGGCCCTTGTGGCACAAAACCGCTCTCAGATTATGATGAAAATATTAGGATTCCTTCACAATACACAATCAATTCCAGTTAAACAACAGCCATAGAAGAATGTCAAAAAGCAATAAACTACAAGAGAACCATTAAAAAATGATAATTAAATCTTTCAAATATAAAAAATTAAAACTTGAAAAAAAAAACAAGAGGAAGAAAAATAAGATAGAACATCGTGCCCAAGTGTACCTTCAAGCATGAGAACTATAATCCATGAGTGTGTACGTATGTGCGTGTGTTTGTGTATACACGCCAATAGATAATCTTACCTGTGTCCTCGGTTAGCTCAAGCTTTGAGAAAAGGAAGAAAAAATATTTTCTCAGTTTAGTTCATAAACAAACGGTTTTTTTTTTTTTTTTTTTTTTTTTTTTTTTTTTTTTTTTTACGCCAGATGGATATCGCCCAATCAATCAATCAATGTCATTTTTAGAGGGGGAGCCATGTACCAACTGTGTGTCACACAATCGTAACATAAATTATTTTGTATATATTATGCTTGTATCTGCGCTCTTCCCTCGCACTAAAAAGAACCTGAATGATCATGTCTCCGGTTTTCCTCTGTAACATTGTTTGTCTCTCGAACATGTTATGTCCTGTTGCCTTGAGGTTTTGTATATAAAGGAGAGTGTTCCTTAATAAAGTACTCAGTTGATTGCATCCTGCCTTCGAGTCACAACCTATCTTACCTATGTCCTCGGTTAGCACAAGCTTTGAGAAAAGGAAGAAAAAATATATTCTCAGATTAATTCATAAACGATGTTTTTTTCTTTCTTTTTTTACGCCAGATGAATATCGGCCAATCAAACAAACATTGTTTTTTTTTTTTTTTTTTTTTTTTTTTCGGAAAGTCGACAAAAAGGATTGACAGCTCACCATTCACTTAGGAAGCGGCGCCGAGGCAATAATTCTTATGCCAGAAATAATTGGAAAGTGTTGGTAAGAATCTATAAATCTACGTCACAACAAATATGATCATGATGGCCTGAAGCGGTTATTTTTTTCTTTTTTTTTTTTTTCTTTGAAATGTATCGAGCATAATAATAATAATAATAATAATAATAATAATAATAATAATAATAATAATAATAATAATAATAATAATAATAATATAATAATGAAGTATGGAATTGCTATCAATACCTACGAATTGAACTGAGAAGGCCATGGAATATGCAGGTAGAAGTGGTACCAGTTATCATAGGAGTAATAGTGACTATACCCAAGACATTGATAAGGGAACACGGGGAAAAAAACATGGTAATGGAAGGAGATGGTAGGACCTGGTAGGACCTGATATAGCCTCAGGACTTGTGCAAAGTAGCGTGCGACTTGAAACAGCACATGTAGTGACGGAAGTGATGGAAGCTGGATGTAACCAGGGACCCTACATTGTAAATTACCAGTGTCTATAGGCTGTGATTATAAAGAAAGAAAGAAAGATATTGCACACGTTCATTAATTTTTCTTGATAATAAGGTACTACCGCTAGAGAGGTAAAGGGTCCTCTGGCTGGCCAGACAGCACTTCATTTGATCATTCTCGATGGTTACGGTTCACTTTCCCTTTGCCTACACATACACCGAATAGCCCGTCCTATTCATTACAGATTCTCCTCTGCCCTCATACACCTGACAACACTGAGATTACCAAACAATTCTTCTTCTCCCAAGGGGTTAACTACTGCACTGTAATTGTTCAGTGGCTACTTTCCTCTTGGAAAGAGTTGAAGAGACTCTTTAGCTATGGTAAGCAGCTCTTTTAGGAGAAGGACACCCCAAAATCAAACTATTGTTCCCTAGTCTTGGTTAGTGCCATAGCCTCTGTACAACGGTCTTCACTGTCTTGGGTTAGAGTTCTCTTGCTTGAGAGTACACTCGGGCACATCAAGCTATCTAGTTTCTCACACTTGTTTTGTTAAAGTTTTTATAGTTTACATAGGAAATATTTATTTCGATGTAACTGTTCTTAAAATAGTTCATCTTTCCTTGTTGCCTTTCCTCATTGGGCTATTTTCTATGTATGCGTCCCCGGGCTTATAGCATCCTGCTTTTCCAACTATGGCTATACCTTAGCAAGTAATGATAATAATAATAACACTGATAATAATAATACACATAAAGATAATACAAAAATAGGTAAGGATTATTGTATTTTCTAGATAAAATCATCATGACTATTACATTACTATTGAAATTATTACGAGCGTTATTTCCGAATGATATTAAACAATTTGAAATTGTATATGATGTTTACAATTACTGAAAATTTGGGAATAGACAATTCCAACGAGAAGGAAAGGTCTATGGCCTTCAGTCTGAAGACCTGACTGAAAACTGAGCAACAGATTTTAACTGATGAGACTGAGAAGTCCTTCTAATTTAGTAAAAGTTATTAGTCGAAAAATAATAGGATTCCAAAAGTTCACTAATTCGTAGATATATATCATATTATGATTACTTTTCATAGATAGTTTATATATTTCCTCTTTTCCTTTCCTCACTGGTTTATTTTCTCCATAGGAGCCCTTGGCCTTATAGCATCCTGCTTTTCCAACTAGGGTTTTAGCTTACATAGTAATGATGAGGATATTAATATGTTATGACAACTATACTGATTGTGTGATTGAATTAAAGCTCCATGTCGTTCTCATACCAATGTCATTTACGCTGATAAAAAAAAAAAAAAATATTCCATTTACAAATTTGAAATTACAAAAGTAAGACTAAAATTCCACTTTTAAAGGATCAGGTCGTAATTATTTTGTATATAAAACAGATGCCAAAACCGACCTAATTCTCAGCAGACATGAGGGAATATCTGTTAAGCTCCAAAATGCTTCCTATCACTACATTAAATGTGAATGTATGCAATGGATTTTATATATATATTATTACAGTCATGTTAATTTAAAATTCATGGTTAAACTAATAATATCATATCAACAGAAAAAATATTACGAACACTAAAATTAATTCCAAACTATTTCTTTTTGTGAAGGGAATAAAACTTAGTAAGGAAGGGAGACTTTCATAAGCTTATGACCATAAACAAACATCGACAGAATAAAAATTTACTTAAAAGGAGATTCAGCAATTCAGAAAATGAACGCTTCGAGTAATCCCTAATGAAGTGGAAAGTACTTTGTTTAAAAACTTTAAACGAATTATTGCGAGTGGAAGAATATTTCATAATGCTTTAAGAGCAATTCACCACAACAAAAACGACACAAAACATTTGAACGCCATCATTCCTAACAAACGCCTCTTCTATTATTTACCTATCCCTTAAGTAAAGAATAACTCCAATGGAAGGGAATATATTGTGACGGGACCCGAATGCCTCAGTCGGTCTACTCTGGAGGACTGAATCTTCATACATTTCAGGTTCACTTCTCATACATTTCTCTGAATAGAACATTCCACACAGGGGATAGTCATCTCTCTCTCTCTCTCTCTCTCTCTCTCTCTCTCTCTCTGTATATATATATATATATATATATATAACACAAACACACGCGTGTGCACACCACACACACACACACACACACACACACACTGGCAATATTCACGTAGCCGTTTCCATAAGATACAAGACAATTTTGTTCTTGTGTGTGTTTGTGTTGTCTGTGAATGGTTTTAATTTTTTTTTTTTATTAATCTTGCAGACATTGACTACCATTTCTCTCTCTCTCTCTCTCTCTCTCTCTCTCTCTCTCTCTCTCTCTCATAAGACAATGTTATTATTACTCCTAAATCTTATTAATTAGAAATAGGCTTTTAACTAAAGCAGAGTCTTGTTTGTAGCTGATTCCTTCAAAAATAAAATTCTAGAACAGAATAATTAATAAGAAATAGTATAACTATTTAAAATACTATTAACAATAATATATTAATAAATAAAATCTTCATGATGTAAACAGTTTGTTATTCATTTAACAACATAAACTTTCTATCTAAACCGTTTCCTATGATATTTAGATTTTAGATGGTGTAAATATATTAATAAAATATAATCTAATGTAATCAATTACAATATGACAAGATCCGTGAGTTCTTGAAATTCAGCTGTGAAAAAAATATTTTATTCTTGATGGTGAATTTCTCGTTTAACAAAACAGAATTTTACTAACCCTTAAAATAAAATAAACTTTATGAACCATTGCATTTGACTGATCAACCAAATGTTCAATTCTTGGGTAAAATGAATTATAACTACTATTATAACTACTTAAAATACTGTCAACAATTATGCTTTGATGAAAAAAGTCTTCATGCTATAAACCCGTAATGTAAATACAGTTTGTTATCTATTAAGCAACATAAACTTTCTATCTAGATCCTCTCTTATGTTACCGGGATTTGAGATGGTAATTGTACAGTAATATAATATAATCTAGTATAATAAGTAGAATATGACAAAGTAATCACAGTTGCGGAAATCCATTTGATTCTTTTATATATTTTTTT